>NC_060177.1:78260137-78342637 GCF_021184085.1 Oncorhynchus gorbuscha
CAGAGAGAGAGAAACAGAGCCAGAGAAAGAAACACAGAGAGAGAGACAGAGAGAGAGAAACAGAGAGAGAAACAGAGCCAGAGAAACAGAGCCAGAGAAACAGAGAGAGAAAACAGAGCCAGAGAAACAGAGCCAGAGAAAAAGAGCAGAGAAACAGAGAGAAAACAGAGAGAGAGAAACAGAGAGAGATAAACAGAGCCAGAGAAAGAAACAGAGAGAGAAACAGAGAGAGAGAAACAGAGAGAGAGAAACAGAGAGAGAGAAACAGAGAGAGAGAAACAGAGAGAGAGAAACAGAGAGAGAGAAACAGAGAGAGAGAAACAGAGAGAGATAAACAGAGCCAGAGAAACAGAGAAACAAACAGAGAGAGAAACAGAGAGAGAGAGAGAGAGAAACAGAGAGAGAAAGAAACAGAGAGAGAAACAGAGAGAGAGAAACAGAGAGAGAGAAACAGAGCCAGAGAAAGAAACACAGAGAGAGAGAGACAGAGAGAGAGAAACAGAGAGAGAGAAACAGAGCCAGAGAAACAGAGAGAGATAAACAGAGCCAGAGAAACAGAGAGAGATAAACAGAGCCAGAGAAACAGAGAGAGATAAACAGAGCCAGAGAAAGAAACACAGAGAGAGAGACAGAGAGAGAGAAACAGAGAGAGAGAAACAGAGAGAGAGAAACAGAGCCAGAGAAAGAAACACAGAGAGAGAGACACAGAGAGAGAAACAGAGAGAGAAACAGAGCCAGAGAAACAGAGCCAGAGAAACAGAGAGAGAGAAACAGAGCCAGAGAAAGAAACAGAGAGAGAAACAGAGAGAGAGAAACAGAGAGAGATAAACAGAGCCAGAGAAAGAAACAGAGAGAGAAACAGAGAGAGAGAAACAGAGAGAGAGAAACAGAGAGAGAGAAACAGAGAGAGAGAAACAGAGAGAGAGAAACAGAGAGAGAGAAACAGAGAGAGAGAAACAGAGAGAGATAAACAGAGCCAGAGAAAGAAACATAGAGAGAGAAACAGAGAGAGAGAGACAGAGAGAGAGAAACAGAGAGAGATAAACAGAGAGAGATAAACAGAGCCAGAGAAACAGAGAGAGAGAAACAGAGCCAGAGAAAGAAACAGAGAGAGATAAACAGAGAGAGAGAAAGAAACAGAGAAAGAAACAGAGAGAGAGAAACAGAGAGAGAGAGACAGAGAGAGAGAAACAGAGAGAGAGAAACAGAGTGAGAGAAACAGAGAGAGAAACAGAGCCAGAGAAAGAAACACAGAGAGAGAGACAGAGAGAGAGAAACAGAGAGAGAGAAACAGAGAGAGAGAAACAGAGTGAGATTAGCAGAGCCAGAGAAAGAAACACAGAGAGAGAGAAACAGAGAGATAAACAGAGCCAGAGAAAGAAACAGAGAAAAAAACGAAGAGAGAGAAACAGAGAGAGAGAAACAGAGAGAGAAACAGAGAGAGAGAAACAGAGTGAGATTAGCAGAGCCATAGAAAGAAACTCAGAGAGAGAGAAACAGAGAGATAAACAGAGCCAGAGAAAGAAACACAGAGAGAGAAACAGAGAGAGAGAGAAAGAGCCAGAGAAAGAAACAGAGAGAAAAACAAAGAGAGAAAAACAGAGAGAGAAACAGAGAGAGAAACAGAGAGAGAAACAGAGAGAGAAACAGAGAGAAAAACAATGAGAGAGAAACAGAAAGAGATAAACAGAGAGAGATTAGCAGAGCCAGAGAAAGAAACAGAGAGAGAGAAACAGAGCCATAGAAACAGAGCGAGAGAGAAATAGAGCCATAGAAACCGAGAGAAAGAGAAACAGAGCCATAGAAAGAGAGAAACAGAGAGAGAAACAGCGCCATAGAAAGAGAGAAACCGAGAGAGAAACAGAGCCATAGAAAGAAAGAGGGAGAAACAGAGAGAGAAACAGAGAGAGAGAAACACAGAGAGAAACAGAGAGAGAGAAACAGAGAGAGAAACAGAGAGAGAGCAACAGAGAGAGAAACAGAGCAACAGAGAGAGAAACAGCGCCATAGAAAGAGAGAAACCGAGAGAGTAACAGAGCCATAGAAAGAAAGAGGGAAAGAGAAACAGAGAGAGAAAGAGAGCCATAGAAAGAAAGAGAGAAACAGAGAGAGAGAAACAGAGAAAGAGAAAGTAACAGAGCCATAGAAAGAAAGAGAGAGAGAAACAGAGAGAGAAGCAGAGCCAGAGGAAGAAAGAGAGAGAGAGAGAAACAGAGAGAGAAACAGAGCCAGAGAAACATAGAGCGAGAGAAACAGAGCCAGAGAAACAGAGCGAGAGAAAGAAACAGAGAGAGAGAAACAGAGAGAGATTAGCAGAGCCAGAGAAAGAAACAGAGAGAGAGAGAAATAGAGCCATAGAAACCGAGAAAAAGAGAAACAGAGCCATAGAAAGAGAGAAACAGAGCCATAGAAAGAGAGAAACAGAGCCATAGAAAGAGAGAAACCGAGAGAGAAACAGAGCCATAGAAATAAAGAGAAAGAGAAACAGGGCCATAGAAAGAGAGAAACAGAGCGAGAGAAACAGAGCGAGAGAAACAGAGCGAGAGAAACAGAGCGAGAGAAACAGAGCCATAGAAATAAAGAGAAAGAGAAACAGGGCCATAGAAAGAGAGAAACAGAGAGAGAAACAGAGCGAGAGAAACAGAGCGAGAGAAACAGAGCCAGAGAAAGAAACAGAGAGCGAGAAACAGAGAGAGAGAAACAGAGAGAGATTAGCAGAGCCATAGAAACAGTGTGAGAGAGAAACAGAGCCATAGAAAGAGAGAAACCGAGAGAGAAACAGAGCCATAGAAATAAAGAGAAAGAAACAGGGCCATAGAAAGAGAGAAACAGAGCCATAGAAAGAGAGAAACAGAGAGAGAAACAGAGAGAGAAACAGAGAGAGAAACAGAGCCATAGAAAGAGCGAAACAGAGAGAGAAACAAAGCCATAGAAAGAGAGAAACAGAGCCATAGAAAGAGAGAAACCGAGAGAGAAACAGAGCCATAGAAAGAAAGAGAAAGAGAAATAGGGCCATAGAAAGAGAGAAACAGAGCCATAGAAACCGAGAGAAAGAGAGAAACAGAGCCATAGAAACCGAGAGAAAGAGAGAAACAGAGCCATAGAAAGAGAGAAACGGAGCCATAGAAACTGAGAGAAAGAGAGAAACAGAGCCATAGAAAGAGAGAAACGGAGCCATAGAAACCGAGAGAAAGAGAAACAGGGCCATATAAGAGAGAGAAACAGAGCCATAGAAAGAAAGAGAGAAACAGAGCCATAGAAGAGAGAAACAGAGCCATAGAAACCGAGAGAAAGAGAGAAACAGAGCCATAGAAAGAGAGAAACGGAGCCATAGAAAGAAAGAGAGAAAGAGGGCCATAGAGAGAGAAACAGAGCCATAGAAAGAAAGAGAGAAACAGGGCCATAGAAGAGAGAGAAACAGAGCCATAGAAAGAGAGAAACAGAGCCATAGAAACCGAGAGAAAGAGAAACAGGACCATATAAGAGAGAGAAACAGAGCCATAGAAAGAAAGAGAGAAACAGAGCCATGGAAAGAAAAAGAGAAACAGAGCCATAGAAGAGAGAGAAACAGAGCCATAGAAAGAGAGAAACAGAGCCATAGAAAGAAAGAGAGAAACAGAGCCATAGAAAGAAAGAGAGAAACAGAGCCATGGAAAGAAAGAGAGAAACAGAGCCATAGAACGAAAGAGAGAAACAGAGCCATGGAAAGAAAGAGAGAAACAGAGCCATAGAAACCGAGAGAAAGAGAAACAGGACCATATAAGAGAGAGAAACAGAGCCATAGAAAGAAAGAGAGAAACAGAGCCATGGAAAGAAAGAGAGAAACAGAGCCATAGAAGAGAGAGAAACAGGGCCATAGAAAGAAAGAGAGAAACAGAGCCATGGAAAGAAAGAGAGAAAGAGAAAGAAACAGAGCCATAGAAAGAAAGAGAGAAAGAAACAGAGCCATAGAAAGAAAGAGAGAAACAGAGCCATAGAAAGAAAGAGAGAAACAGAGCCATGGAAAGAAAGAGAGAAACAGAGCCATAGAAGAGAGAGAAACAGAGCCATGGAAAGAAAGAGAAAGAGAAAGAAACAGAGCCATAGAAAGAAAGAGAGAAAGAAACAGAGCCATAGAAAGAAAGAGAGAAACAGAGCCATAGAAAGAAGGAGGGAGAAACAGAGCCATAGAAAGAAGGAGGGAGAAAGAGAGCCATAGAAAGAAAGAGAGAAAGAGAAAGAAACAGAGCCATCGAAAGAAGGAGAGAGAAACAGAGCCATAGAAAGAAACAGAGAAACAGAGCCATAGAAAGAAGGAGGGAGAAAGAGAGCCATAGAAAGAAAGAGAGAAAGAGAAAGAAACAGAGCCATCGAAAGAAGGAGAGGGAAACAGAGCCATAGAAAGAAACAGAGAAAGAGAGCCATAGAAAGAAGGAGGGAGAAACAGAGCCATAGAAAGAAACAGAGAAAGAGAAAGAAACATAGCCATAGAAAGAAAGAGAGAAACAGAGAGAGTAACAGAGCCATAGAAAGAAAGAGAGAAACAGAGCCATAGAAAGAAGGAGGGAGAAACAGAGCCATAGAAAGAAGGAGGGAGAAACAGAGCCATAGAAAGAAGGAGGGAGAAACAGAGCCATAGAAAGAAGGAGGGAGAAACAGAGCCATAGAAAGAAAGAGAGAAACAGAGCCATAGAAAGAAGGAGGGAGAAACAGAGCCATCGAAAGAAGGAGGGAGAAACAGAGCCATAGAAAGAAGGAGGGAGAAACAGAGCCATAGAAAGAAAGAGAGAAACAGAGCCATAGAAAGAAGGAGGGAGAAAGAGAGCCATAGAAAGAAACAGAGAAAGAGAAAGAAACAGAGCCATCGAAAGAAGGAGAGAGAAACAGAGAGAGTAACAGAGCCATAGAAAGAAGGAGAGAAACAGAGAGAGTAACAGAGCCATAGAAAGAAGGAGAGGGAGAAAGAGAGAGAGAGTAACAGAGCCATAGAAAGAAGGAGGGGGAAACAGAGAGAGAAACAGAGCCATAGAAAGAAGGAGAGGGAGAAACAGAGAGAGAAACAGAGAGAGAGAAACAGAGAGAGTAACCGAGCCATAGAAAGAAGGAGAGGGAAAAAGAGAGAGAGAGTAACAGAGCCATAGAAAGAAGGAGAGGGAGAAACAGAGAGAGAAACAGAGCCATAGAAAGAAGGAGAGGGAGAAACAGAGAGAGAAACAGAGAGAGAGAAACAGAGAGAGAAACAGAGAGAGAGAAACAGAGAGAGTAACCGAGCCATAGAAAGAAGGAGAGGGAAAAAGAGAGAGAGAGTAACAGAGCCATAGAAAGAAGGAGGGGGAAACAGAGAGAGTAACAGAGCCATAGAAAGAAAGAGAGGGAGAAACAGAGAGAGAAACAGAGAGAGAGAAACAGAGAGTAACAGAGCCATAGAAAGAAAGAGAGGGAGAAACAAAGCCATAGAAAGAAAGGCGTGGGGTAAAAAGGCCAGACTTCAGTGATTAGATCTGTTCCTCTGACCTTAGTGGTGTGTGTGTGTGTGTGTGTGTGTGTGTGTGTGTGTGTGTGTGTGTGTGTGTGTGTGTGTGTGTGTGTGTGTGTGTGTGTGTGTGTGTGTGTGTATACACAAGTCTGCCAAAAAGCCAAGGGGGCGTCTCCGTTTCCCTTCAGCTAACCCCTAGGGGTAACAATTGGGAAGCTCATTCTGTGTAGTTGTGTGTGTGTGTGTGTGTGTGTGTGTGTGTGTGTGTGTGTGTGTGTGTGTGTGTGTGTGTGTGTGTGTGTGTGTGTGTGTGTGTGTGTGTGTGTGTGTGTGTGTGTGTGTGTGTGTGTGTGTGTGTGTGTGTGTGTGTGTGTGTGTGTGTGTGTGTGTGTGTCAACGCATACAGACTTTGGCCAACAATAGCCAATCATAATTCGCCAGCAATCACACATACCCCCCCCCCCCCTCTGCACTGACGTCAGAGGAACCACAGGGACCCCAGGCACATTCCTTCCTTCCTTTGCTCTCTCCCTCTTGTCCTAGCTTACACAGTATAGTATCTGTTTCTCCTTCACAAAAAAACGACCCCACAAGAGTATTTGGGTGATGGAATCTAGATGTCTGATTCCATCTTCTTTCTCATAACATTGTGTTTTACCCTCAGATCTAGTGTGTGCGACTACAAATGCATGTATTTTGTGTGTGCGAGGGTAATTTCCCTCTGAACGCAGGACGGTCCTTTTTAGGTTGGTGGGAAGGGGTGCGGATGGGAAGGGGGGTCTGACCAGAAACAATCCTCTCATCCAGTCACATGATAATGGGGAGGCTGCAAGCCACTGTTGATATTGGGTTTGATGGTTTCTTCTCTACAATGTAAAACCTGTCATCTGGAACACTGCGTCACTGAGTAAAGGGGAGGCTGTTAGTATAATCCCTTCTCAATTTGATTATCTTCTCTCAGTCAACTGAACATGATCAGTAATTTTTGAGATAGTGTTTAATCCAAGTGTGTGTGTTTACCATGGCGTCCAGTAGGTGGATGCATCGTAGCAATTCAGGTCTGGTCTCACAGTACAGGCGGAACAGCAGTCTGCCGATAGGCTGCTTCTCACACAGGCTTATGTAGTCCCGATCTGCCAGAAACAAACAAACAAACCACATACACATTTGGATAGACATAGGCATGTTTACAAACACTTACAACACACCAGCAAAGTGGCACACAAGTAATACTTGCAAAAACACACACACAGTAATGTACCGATGCTGTTGCCCAGCTCAGTACATTGGCTGATGTGGGGGAAGCGAAGGATCTCCTTCCATTTCTTACTCCTCCCTTTCCGCTTCCCACCTCCACCTGCAGAGAGAGAGAAAACAAGGGATGAGGGGGGACGATCAACTACAACAACTGAGGTTCTGTGCTCACACACACACACACACACACACACACACACACACACACACACACACACACACACACACACACACACACACACACACACACACACACACACACACACACACACACACACACACACACACACACACACCTGATATGTTCTATGCTGAGGCGCACACACGCACGCACGCAAAGAGAGAAAGAGATGGAGAGCTCTGCAACTGACAAATGAGTGCAGATCAGGGCTCTGAATGAACTCATAGCCATTGTGTTTATGTATCATTTATACATTATGTCTCACTTCCTCTCCAAATCCCTTCACTCCCTCTCCTTTTCGTCCTCTGTGTAATGCGCCGGGGAATGTGGCCCCCCCGAGGCAGAACAGTGTGCGTGTGTGTTTAACAGGGAATCCATCCCAGTCAGACAGATTCCCGTCGGAACATAGAGCTTGGCCAAAGCAGATTCCATCACTAAATAACCCCGAATATGCTTCCAGCAGAGGGCTCTCACACACACACATCAATATCATATGATTAACCATGTTTGCTACTGAAATGGTGCTAATGTTCACTAGGTTTGCCCTTCCCTGTCTCACACTCACATTGTGTAGGATAGTCTGGTATGAGAGTGATGGAGAGAGATGGAGAGAGAGAGCGAGGTAGAGGAGAGAGAGAGCGAGGTAGAGGAGAGAGAGAGCGAGGTAGAGGAGAGAGAGAGCGAGGTAGAGGAGAGAGAGCGAGGTAGAGGAGAGAGAGCGAGGTAGAGGAGAGAGAGAGAGAGAGCGAGGCAGAGGAGAGAGCGAGGGCTACAGACAGATGGACATCTTTAATCAATAATCCAGGAACGCTCCAACAAGTATGTAATGTGTTAACCACTCACTGTGTGTAAACGCTTTAGCAGCTTTCACATCCCTTTCCTCTTTACTTACCCCCCCAAACTCTTTCTTGCACACTGACTGCTGCCACAGACCCTCCCCTCAGGCATCAGTCTAACCGAGGTTACACAACAGGCCTCCCTCCTCACCTCAGGCATCAGTCTAACCTAGGTTACACAACAGGCCTCCCTCCTCACCTCAGGCATCAGTCTAACCGAGGTTACACAATGGGCCTCCCTCCAATCCTCAGACGTCAGTCTAAACAGGGTTACACAACAGGCCTCCCTTCTCTCCTCAGACCTCAGTCTAAACTGGGTTACACAATGGGCCTCCTTCCTCCCCTCAGACCTCAGTCTAAACTGGGTTACACAATGGGCCTCCCTCCTCTCCTCAGACCTCAGTCTAAACTGGGTTACACAATGGGCCTCCCTCCTCTCCTCAGACCTCAGTCTAAACTGGGTTACACAATGGGCCTCCTTCCTCCCCTCAGTCCTCAGTCTAAACTGGGTTACACAATGGGCCTCCTTCCTCCCCTCCTTCACCTCACTGAACTGACATTGACTTGACAGGTAAAAGCTATGTAGTGGAACCCTTGCAGAGGTAGGCCTTTCAGGCAACACATGCCCTGACCAGGAAAAACAGACAGGCTATAACTAGGACCCAGAGATGTTCCTGGTTGGGTCACATGGAATATAATGGAAATGTAACTCCAACAAGTCAACAGGTGTAACTAGTGAATTATTAACCCTGACCTTAAACATCCTAAAATAACTATTGGGCCTAAGCAACAGTAACTATGACATTCTTTCCCCAGCCCACTTCCCTAGCTACGTTCACACAACTTCTCAGAGAACAGAAATACAACTCTTTTTGATTCAAATGGGGGAAAGTAATGAATAAGTGACAGACAGGTGAGACGCAGTCAGGCTTCTCAGAAGGCTAGGCTGGTTAGAGCAAGAGACTATGGTGGACATCATATCATAGGTGGTAAACATGTGGTCTACGAGGCTCATAACAGAATGAGGCCCATCAAATAAAGAATTACAACATATCTAATTCTCTCTCCTTCTCCACAGTGTTCTCATTCATTCCCTTCATGGATTTACAATGAATAACCAGGTGTAAGAAAGATGGTGTGAATAGCTTGGTCCTCCACCCTGTCTTTCAATACAACACGATGCTGTTGTTACACTGTAACACCACTGTAAAAGCAGAATCAACAACCTCTGCATAATCAAAACAGTTGCTTTGTGAGATGTTAAAGTTCACAGTTGGCCATTGGTATGTAAATGCAGGGTTAAAAGTACCAGTGGCCTGGCTTTGGCCCCAGGTGAGAGCAGGTCCACCGAAGCCATGACCCAGTCAGACGACAGGGGTGTCGGCCTGCGTAGGTGGAAACATAAAAGTCGGATCCTTTTGGGTAAAAACACTAGGGTAAATTGGGTAAAACACTAGTGTAAATCCTGTATGGATGTACTTGACCATAATACTCCTCCTTCCCTCTGCATCTACCGTACCAGTGGTGGGAAAACGTTCTGGCTCGTTTTCGAAATTCAAAGGGTGGCCTCACAGATTTTTGGGGATTGATTTGTTTGCAGGCCAGAAAAAAAGGGCAATTATTTAAAAATCTATACGTTCATTATAATTTCTGCATACTTTCTATCTAGTTGCAGACATTCAAGAGAAGCTTGGAGTGGTTTTAGCACATAATCATAACCAACCCCCCACCGGATTGAATGGGCCCGCAGGCCGGAACCGGCCCCCGGCCCGTAGTTTGCCCACCCCTTTACTATATCCTATTCTCTCCCAGTCTCTTCCTTCCTCACTCTTTTTCTCTCTGTCGGTCTATCCATCAACTTCCTCTTTCTTACTTACCCTTCTCTCACTTTTCCTCCCTCTCTTAATCTCTCCCTCTTTCTTAGTCTCACTCTCTAAGTGTCTGATTCGTCCCCACTGAATAATCACTTTTACATGCCCGGTTATTGAGCTGCATTCCCACATTCATGACCAATCATTGACCGCTTTCCATTCTGCTGGCCAATCAATTATCTCTATCATGGGTCATTTGACGTCACAGGTTTACAACTTGTTTACTAGATTAACAACCTTCCCGTTGTTTTCATGGTATATAAAATACATTTTGGTTTAGCACAGATACTGTATATCTGAGATGCAGTAAGGAATGGTTCAACTTATACAGATTTTTTACTCATTCGATGTGCAATTGTCAGGAGTCAAATGTATAGTTATATACACTGCTCAAAAAAATAAAGAGAACACTAAAACGACACAATGTAACTCCAAGTCAATCACACTTCTGTGAAATCAAACTGTCCACTTAGGAAGCAACACTGATTGACAATACATTTCACATGCTGTTGGGCAAATGGAGTAGACAACAGGTGGAAATTATAGGCAATTAGCAAGACACCCCCAATAAAGGAGTGGTTCTGCAGGTGGAGACCACAGACCACTTCTCAGTTCCTATGCTTCCTGGCTGATGTTTTGGTCACTTTTGAATGCTGGCAGTGCTTTCACTCTAGTGGTAGCATGAGACGGAGTCTACAACCCACACAAGAGGCTCAGGTAGTGCAGCTCATCCAGGATGGCACATCAATGCGAGCTGTGGCAAGAAGGTTTGCTGTGTCTGTCAGCGTAGTGTCCAGAGCATAAGAGGAGCTACCAGGAAACAGGCCAGTACATCAGGAGACGTGGAGGAGGCCGTAGGAGGGCAACAACCCAGCAGCAGGACCGCTACCTCCGCCTTTGTACAAGGAGGAGCAGGAGGAGCACTGCCAGAGCCCTGCAAAATGACCTCCAGCAGGCCACAAATGTGCATGTGTCTGCTCAAACGGTCAGAAACAGACTCCATGAGGGTGGTATGAGGGCCCGACGTCCACAGGTGGGGGTTGTGCTTACAGCCCAACACCGTGCAGGACGTTTGGCATTTGCCCGAGAACACCAAGATTGTGAGACCATATGCTGGTGTGGTTGGCCCTGGGTTCCTCCTAATGCAAGACAATGCTAGACCTCATGTGGCTGGAGTGTGTCAGCAGTTCCTGCAAGAGGAAGGCATTGATGCTATGGACTGGCCAGCCCGTTCCCCAGACCTGAATCCAATTGAGCACATCTGGGGCATCATGTCTCGCTCCATCCACCAACGCCACGTTGCACCACAGACTGTCCAGGAGTTGGTGGATGCTTTAGTCCAGGTCTGGGAGGAGATCCCTCAGGAGACCATCCGCCACTTCATCAGGTGCATGCCCAGGCATTGTAGGGAGGTCATACAGGCACGTGGAGGCCACACACACTACTGAGCCTCATTTTGACTTGTTTTAAGGACATTACTTAAAAGTTGGATCAGCCTGTAGTGTGGTTTTCCACTTTAATTTTGAGTGTGACTCCATTTGAGTGTGACTCCATTTCCATTGATAATTTGTGTGATTTTGTTGTCAGCACATTCAACAATGTAAAGAAAAAAGTATTTAATAAGAATATTTCATTCATTCAGATCTAGGATGTGTTATCTTAGTGTTCCCTTTATTTTTTTGAGCAGTGTATTTAGCATATCAGTCCATTGTTTAAAAAATGTTTTTGTTAAAGGACCACATGAATAGATTTCTAATTCTATGGTTAGGACAACACAAAATAACCATACACTTACCCTTTAAAAGTTATTGAGAAAACCTACTGATCAAAGCACAAAGAACAAGTGTGTCTGTGGGCAAATGAAACCTGAAAAGTATCTGAGTGACTTTTACTTTGGTGTTCAGCTGAAACTAACAGGGACAAAGTCTACATGAAGGAACAGGCTCAGGCCTGTGTGTGTGTGTGTGTGTGTATGTGTGTATGTGTGTGTGTGTGTGTGTGTGTGTGTGTGTCATTTGAAAGAAAGCATTTATAACTGCTTAGCAAACTCTACCAGTACTAATTTCAGTGCAGTTAATTGTTAGCAGTAACAAACAGCCTTAGGATGATCCCATCTAAGATACAGGTGATGGATGCTATAGATCTTAAGAAACAGCAGAACCAGGGACCAACACTTAGAACATTACTTGCAAGCCAGTACTGCCATCAAAGAGAGCCCAAACTAAATACTGTGTTGAGGGGTGGGCTCCATGAATTCACTTCACAGATTCCAAACAACATTAAAACAATGACCAAATCAGGCACACACACAGCATCACAGAAACACAGAGACGAAGCTATTGGGGGGGGGGGGTCCCACAATAACGAGACTTTAAAATACATTACCAGTATAATTCTAGTGCATAGTATATCATTACAGCATGAAATTAAACTACATGGTAGCAGTGTAACCAAAGAATGGTTTCAAACTCAAATCCATTCTGGGAACACATTTTCTTTTTTACAATAGCAACCTCACCAGAAGTGTGTGTAGCATTCAATGCTACCTACAGCATGTGGACAGGAAGAAAAAATAACCATACTTTTCATGACAATAAGTCTGCGCCATAGTGGGAGCAGAAAACATGACCCCATTACTTTCACAAGTTATCATTTTATGTTACTTCCATGGCAGCTGGCCATCGCTGCCTAATGAAGGGGAAACATTGACATGAACATTCCAAGACCGTCTGCAATGGAATGCATCTGGCACTGTGTGATAGTGCTAAGCCTTTGTGGAAATGTGAAACTATAATAAATTAATATGCTCAGATTTCTAACTTTAGTATAATGTTTCAATTAAGTAAAAGCCTGTGTCAAGCAGCACAGTGTCTGGATTTGTTACTGTAGCTTTCTGTTTGACAAAGTTGGGTTGTAAAAGTATGAATAGAGTCATAAAAGTCTTATGTAAACTTTCTCCTCTCCCCTTCCTCTCTCTATCACTCTATTCTGTAGCTCCCTTTCTCACAGTGTGTTACTCTCTCACTCGCTGGCTCTTACACACACACACACAAACACACACATTCCGGTGTGCGCTCATTGCGTACAGGAACCCGTCAGTGTAATTTGTTCCATGCGGGTTATGCGGACTACTCCCTTTGTTTCGTGTTTCTGGTTTACAGTTCTGACATCATCAGTGCGAGCCGAGCAAAGTAAAAATAATGTCAGAGAGAACTACATCTGTCTGGAGAGAAACCAGGGGGTTACCATCATCATACTTACGTGTGCGCTTTCAGTGTTAGTTAAATAAAAATAAATAAAATGTAATTAGAGAGGAGGGTGTGTACCATCATCCTACTGTCCTGAGTAAAGGGAACTTTGTGAAGTGTGTGTGTGTGTGTGTGTGTGTGTGTGTGTGTGTGTGTGTGTGTGTGTGTGTGTGTGTGTGTGTGTGTGTGTGTGTGTGTGTGTGTGTGTGTGTGTGTGTGTGTGTGTGTGTGTGTGTGTGTGTGTGTGTGTGTGTGTGTGTGTGTGTGTGTGTGTGAGAGAGAGAGAGAGAAAGTGAAGTTTGAGGAGTACTGTGAGTGAAGAGAGCTCCACTGTGGACTTTGTAGCGATGAGCTCATCCTGACTACGTGGGATGGGAGGCCAGGAGAGGCCTCGGGCACAGTAGGTCTGTACTGGATCTGTCACACACACAGTTAACAAAAAACATAGTTATGGCAACATAGGTATAACATTTTTTATTTTTTTTTATATAGATATATATTTATATAAATAAAAGAGACACACATGATCACCACAATTACAAACCTCACAATCTAATGTAAAAGTGATTGCTAGAAAACTACATCCTGACATTTTAGACCAGGGGAAGGAAACAAATTGACAACAACTAAGTCCCCCAAAAATGTGCATTTGTAAATAACAATAATTTCCTACCGTGATCGCACTGAGACACGATCGAGACTCTTTTTTGATTGATGGGAATATTTGGGAACAGATTTCCTTAATTAAACAAATGTTTTGCTCTATTCCTGGTGATTTCCTGGTGATTTTCCTGGTGACTGCATATGCTGCCATAGAAATATAATTAATATATCGCACATCCCCATTCAAGTCAATGATGGCATAATGGGTGGACTGGAGGCTATTGTGAGTGTACCCATAAGAGCAAAGCAGGAAGTAAAAGCAGCAAGTGTACCCATCGATATAGATGCGGTAAAGAGGTCACTCAAACTCGATCAAAACAATGGATTTACTATGGAAACACATGGGGAAAGGGCCATGGGGGGGGGGGGGGGGGCTATTAAAATACATGCAGGGCCTTCAGAAAGTATTCACACCCGTTTCATTTTTCAGATTTTGTTGTGTTACAGCCTGAATTTAAAATAGATTTCATTTAGATTTTTTTGGGGCACTGGCCTACATACAATAACCCATAATGTCAAAGTGGAATTAAGTTTTTTGAAATGTTTACAAATGAATAAAACGTGAAAAGCCGAAATGTCTTGAGTCAATAAGTATTTAACCCCTTTCTTATGGCAAGCTTAAATCATTTCAGGAGTAAAAATGTGCTTAATAAGTCACATAATAAGTTGCATGGACTCAATGTGTGCAATAATAGTGTAATTGTGAATGACTACCTCATCTCTGAACCCCACTCATAAAATTATAAGTAAGTTCCCTCAGTTGAGCAGTGAATTTCAAACACAGAAATCAGGGAGGTTTTCCATTGCCTCGCAAAGAAGGGCACCCATTGGTAGATGAGAAAGAAAATAAAGCATACATTGTGAATATACCTTAGAGCATAGAAAAGTTATTCATAACACTTTGGATGGTGTATCAATACACCCAGTTACTACAAAGATACAAGCGTCCTCCCTAACTCAATTGCCGGAGAGGAAGAAAACCACTCAGAGATTTCACCATGAGGCCAATGGTGACTTTAAAAGAGTTACATTGTAGTCCCCGTGCTGTGTACGAAGACCAAACAAACATGTATACCAAACACAGGGTTGAGACCCAAATAAAATAGCGAGGAGTACCTTGATTAAATACACAATCGCACAATGATTATCACATGGGACGAGACCCGGAATTATCGGCACAATACACGTGGCATGAAAGCCAAAACACAGCACAGGTACTCACACGACCAACGGACATTGGAACAATAAATCGTCAGGACAACGGTGAACAAAGGGCACACTTATACAATTACTAATCAATGGGAATAGGGGCCAGGTGTGCGTAATGACAGTTTTGGAGGGATCCGTGACAAGAATACAAATATTACAAAACATGTATTCTGTTTGCAACAAGGCACTAAATGAATACTGCAAAAAATGTGGCAGAGCAATTCACTTTTTGTCCTGACAACAAAAGTGTTGTGTTTAGGGCAAATCCAATACATTACTGAGTACCACTCTCCATATTTTTAAGCATAGTGGTGACTGCATCATGTTATGGGTATGCTTGTAATCATTAAGGACTTGGGAGTTTTTCAAGATAAAAATAAATGGAATGGAACTAAGCACAGGCAAAATCCTGGTTCAGGGAAACCTGGTTCAGTCTGCTTTCCACTTGACACAGAGATTAATTCACATTTCAGCAGGACAATAACCTAAAACACAAGACCAAATCTACAATGGAGTTGCTTATCAAGAAGAGAGTGAATGTTCCTGAGTGGCCGAGTCACAGTTTTGACTTAAATCTACTTGAGAATCTATGGCAAGACCTGAAAATTATTTTCTAGCAATGATCAACAACCAATTTGACAGTTTGATTAATTTTTTTAATAAATGGGGATACGTTGCACAATCCAGGTGTGGAAAGCTCTTAGAGACTTACCCAGAAAGACTTACAGCTGTAATCGCTGCCAAATGTGTTTCTACAAAGTATTGACTCAGAGATATGAATACTTATGTAAATACTATATTTCTGTTTTTAATTTTCAACACATTTGCAAACATTTCTAAAAACATGTTTTCACTTTGTCATTATGGGGTATTGTGTGTAGATGGGTGAGAATTTTTTAAATATTTAATCCATTTTTAATTCAGGCTGTAACACAACAAAATGTGGAATAAGTCAAGGGGTATGAATAATTTCTGAAGTCATTGTAAATAAAATACAAGTTTATTTGTCACGTGTGTCGAATACAACAGGAGACCTTACAGTGAAATGCTTATTTACAAGTCCTTAAACATCAATGCATCAAGCAGTTAAGAAAAATAAGTGTGAAGTAAAAAATTGAAAATAAAAATGTTAAGTTACAAATAATTAAACAGCAGCAGTAAAATAACAATAGCGAAGATATATACAGGGGGTACCGGAACAGAGTCAATGTGCGTGGGCACCAGTTAGTCGAGGTAATATGTACATGTAGGTAGAGTTAAAGTGACTATGCATAGAGAATAACCAGAGAGTAGCAGCAGCATAAAAGAGGGGTCAGGAGTCTTATGGAATGTGGGTAGAAGCTGTTAAGAAGCCTTTTGGACCTAGACTTGGCGCTCCGGTACCGCTTGCCATGCGGTAGCAGAGAGAACAGTCTATGACAAGGGTGGCTGGAGTCATTGACAATTTTTAGGGCCTTCCTCTGACACCAACTGGTATAGAGGTCCTGGATGGCAGGAAGTTTGGCCTGAGTGATGTACCGGGCCATACGCACTACCCTCTGTAGTGCCTTGCGATCAGAGGCAGAGCAGTTGCTATACCAGGCAGTGATGCAACCAGTCAGGATGCTCTCGATGTTGCAGCTGTAGAACCTTTTAAGGAGCTGAGGACCCATGCCAAATCTTTTCAGTCTCCCGAGGGGGAATAAGTTTTGTCGTGCCCTCTTCACGACTGTCTTAGTGTGTTTGGACCATGATAGTTTGTTGGTGATGTGGACACCAAGGAACTTGAAGCTCTCAACCTGCTCCATTACAGCCCCATTGATGAGAATGAGGGCGTGCTCGGTCTTCCTTTTCCTGTAGTCCATAATCATCTCCTTTGTCTCGAACACGTTGAGGGAGAGGTTGTTGTCCTGGCACCACATGGCCAGGTCTCAGACCTCCTCCCTATAGGCTGTCACATCGTTGTTGGTGATCAGGCTTATCACTGTTGTGTCGTCAGCAAACTTAATGATGATGTTGGAGTCGTGACTGACCATGTAGTCATGAGTGAACAGGGAGTACAGGAGGGGACTGAGCATGCACGCCTGAGGGGCCCCGGTGTTGAGGATCAGCGTGGCGGATGTGTTTTTACCTACCCTAACCACCTGGAGGCGGCCTGTCAGAAAGTCCAGGATCTCGTTGATGAGGGAGGTGTTTATTCCCAGGGTCCTTAGCTTAGTGATGAGCTTTGAGGGCACTATGGTGTTGAACGCTGAGCTGTAGTCAATGAATAGCATTCTCTCATAGGTGTTCCTTTTGTCCAGGAGGGAAAGGCAGTGTTGAGTGCAATAGAGATTGCATCATGAGTGGATCTGTTGGGGCAGTATACAAATTGGAGTGGGTCTAGGGTTTCTGGGATGATGGTGTTGATGTGAGCTATGACCAGCCTTTCGAAGCACTTCATGGCTACAGACGTGAGTTCTACGGGTTGGTAGTCATTTTGGCAGGTTACCTTAGTGTTCATGGACACAGAGACTATGATGGTCTGCTTGAAACATGTTGGTATTACAGACTCAGTCAGGGACAAGTTGAAAATTTCAGTGAAGACAGATGCTAGTTTGTCAGCGCGTGCTCGGAGTACACATCCTGGTAATCCGTTTGGCCCTGCGGCCTTGTGGATGTTGACCTGTTTTAAGGTCTTACTCACATCCGCTAAGTAGAGCGTGATCATAACAGTCATGTTACTTGCCTCGAAGTGAGCATAGAAGTAATTTAGCTCATCTGGTTGGCTTGTGTCAATGGGCAGCTTGCGGCTGTGCTTCCGTTTATAGCCTGTAATAGTTTGAATGCCCTGCCACATCCTACAAGCGTCGGAGCAGGTCTAGTATGATTCAATATTAGTCCTGTATTGACTGCTTGATTGTTCGTCGGATGGCATAGCGGGATTTTTTATAAGATTCCAGGTTAGAGTCCCGCTCCTTGAAAGCAGCAGCTCTACCCTTTGGCTCAGTGCGGATATTGCCTGTGATCCATGGCTTCTGGTTGGGGTATTTACGCACGGTCACTATGGGAACCGTACGTGACGGATTTGGACGAATATCCACCTTGTTGGATCATATTTGTTGAATGTGCGCCAATCCGGTCAATGGAACGTCTGTGTTCCATTGACCTTTATCGCATCTACTGTATGGGAAAAGACCCATTCAATATGTGCAGTGATTTGTTGATACAAATCAACTGACATTCCACTGCATGAGCCACATCAATTAACATCATTTGAATGAAAATTCTACATTACCAAAGAAACTATTGCATCACAATACCAGGCAGCCATTGTGGGTGTACATATGGCTTTACCAGTCATGGGTGCACTTGCCAGGGTAATTGCCAGGGTTAGAGATTCCAAGCCCGTTCTATTCATTCTAGGCAACCGGAGACTCGAATGCAACAACAGGTTGTGAAGAGTCCATGTTACCGCAGAAACGGACTCAACCACACAAATGCCAGGCTGTCCCGTCTTCAGCCAGCTGTGTTTCAAAAAACAAAGCACATGACATTCTTCATCCATAAGCATCGGTTACACAGTTATACGGTAACTGTGCCAGCTCTACCGGATTAGACTAGTGGTAGTAAATAGTGTGTGCAATGTGTAAGGTCCTGACCTGACCTCTGCATCGTTGGGAAGGGCTTCTTAGTAAGCATTTCACATAAGAAAGGCTACACCCATTGTACGCATGCGCGCGTGTGACAAATAACATTTAATTTGACAGAACCGAAGGACAAATTCATTCCCAGTGTTGAATGACAGTGGGCTCCTTCAATGAACGTTCAGTTCCATTTATGTTCTAGTTCCCTTGGCCCTTAACCCTTCAAATGTTCCCCGATGTGAACCATTGAGACCATTAGGTAACTAACTATATTAGGTACTGAGCCAAACGCCCAGCTGCAGGACCAAAAGCAGAGCTATAGGTAAAACTATCACCATAATGTCCCCACGTTAATATAAGCCAAAGCAATCCTGTCCTTTCCCTGGGCAGCACCGTGAGGTGTCAGACAGGTCAGTGACCTGACTCCTTCTCACAATCAGGATGCAAACACTGTTTTATACTGAGCAAAAATATAAAACGCAACATGCAACAATTTCAAAGATTTTGCTGAGTTACAGCTCATGTAGGAAATCTGACAATTTAAATAAATAAATAAATTAGCACCTAATCTATTGATTTCACATGACTGGGCAGGGGCGCAGTCATGGGTGGGCCTGGGAGGGCATAGGCCCACCCACTTGGGAGCCAGGCCCAGCCAGTCAGAATGAGTTGATCTCCCAAAAAAACTGCTTTATTACAGACAGAAATACTCCTCCCCCTCTGACGATCCCGCAGGTGAAGAAGCCGGATGTGGAGGTCCTGGGCTGGCATGGTTACACTTGGTCTGCGGTTGTGAGGCCGGTTGGATGTACTGACAAATTCTCTAAAACTTCATTGGACGTGGCATGTGGTAGAGAAATTAACATTGAATTATCTGGAAACCGCTCTGGAGGACATTCCTGCAGTCAGCATGCCAATTGCACACTCCCATCAAAACTTGAGACATCTGTGGCATTTTGTTGTGACAAAACACCTTTTTTGTGGCCTTTTATTGTGGCCTTTTATTGTCCCAAGCACCTGTGTAATGATCATGCTGTTTAATCTGCTTCATGATATGCCACACCTGTCAGGTGGATGAATTATCTTGGCAAAGGAGAAATGCTCACTAACAGTGATGTAAACAAATTTGTGCATTACATTTTAGAGAAACAAGCTTTTTGTGAGTATGGAACATTTCTGGGATCTTTCATTTCAGCTCATGAAACATGGGACCAACACTTTACATGTCACGTTTATATTTTGTTCAGTGTAGTAAGAGATGTCACAAATTATAACATTGCCTAACACGCTTTTTCGGATTATTGTAAACGGGATATGATGTTTATATGCATTAACTCACAAACAGAATAGTTGAATATCCAGAATAATAAGGGGATCTTGCTGTGCGTGTAAACGTGGTCAGTGTTATCCTGAGAAAGTACGTGCACGTGGTCAGAGGATAGGGAGGTGTTCTTTCAGGTCTGTGCTTCACACACTGCCAATGCAAAACTAACAGGCTGAATTACCAGGTAGGTAAACTGGATTAACTTGATATCAAGGGAGGATTGTTGACTCTGAAAGATCCATTGGTTAGCCAAAACAAACATCATATCCATTTCTCCTCAGAAGGACATGGCGATAAGAGATCTTTATCCTTCCACTGAAACAAAGAGCACACTGAGTGCACCGGGCTAACACAGGCGTACTTGGAAATACACGTCAGACTGTTTCCAGCACACATGCTTTAGGCTGTGTGTTAGCCAGGTGTGTGTGTGTGTGTGTGTGTGTGTGTGTGTGTGTGTGTGTGTGTGTGTGTGTGTGTGTGTGTGTGTGTGTGTGTGTGTGTGTGTGTGTGTGTGTGTGTGAGATACTGAGAAATGCTCTGTCCTGCAATCAGAGTGAAACAGGGGACTATGGGAGGAAGAGCTAGCTATGTGTTGCCCAGTTCCTCCGTAGTAATGTCATTGTTAGTATTTTGGGGGATTATAAAAAGGGACCTGGTGATAAATTGTCTTTTAGTAATAATGAGATGTTCCAAGCAGCTGTAACATCTGTTAGTGCGCTTTAAGCAAACATCAATGACGTACGCATGGCCGTAGCATTCACACGGTACTATTCTTCAGAGTGTATTTGGTCTCATTGTAAACTACTTAGTGGGGGTCATAGACTTAATATTTTTCATAGCTAGGGCCAGTAGTTTTTTTACTGGTCATGTGAGCTGAGCAGGAAAAACTCTGGTCTGATCAGTCCAGTCTACTTATAGCCTGAGTATGTGACCTCAGCTGACTAGGAAAAACTCCTGGCTTTACTCACAGACGATTAATGAACACAGAAAGAATGATCTACACTGAGTGTATAAAACATTAAGAACACCTGCTCTTCCCATGACATAGACTAACCAGACAAAATATATGATCCCTTATTGATGTCACGTGTTAAATCCACTTCAATCCGTGTAGATGAAGGGGAGGAGACAGGTTAAAAAATAATTTTTTAAAGTCTTAAGACAATTGAGACAAGGATTGTGTATGTGTGCTATTCAGAGGGTGAATGGGCAAGACAAAATATTTAAGTGCCTTTGAACGGGGTATGGTAGAAGGTGGTGGGCTTTTCATGCTCAACCGTTTCCCATGTGTATCAAGAATGGTCCACCACACAAAGGACATCCAGCGAACTTGACAACTGTGGGAAGCATTGGACTCAAGATGGGCTCATGCACTGACGAATGGAGGCTGTTCTGAGGGTAAAAGGGTGGGGGGGGGTGCAACTCAATATTAGGAAAGTGTTCTTAATGTTCTGTACACTCAGTGTATGTTCCATGCAATACATATGTTGCTACAACTTAAAGCTGTGATCACCAACCTTTTTGAAGTCGAGATCACTTTGTGAGTCAAAATTACAAGCCGAGATCTCTCGTCATTCTTTTTAAACATGAACCCACTTAAAAAAAGAGTACTGTAGTAATGAGGTGTGCAGTAGGCTATAGGCCCAAAACATTATCACAGCATAATGGCTTTGCTTGAATTTCCCTGCCAATGCATTCTTCTCAGTCAGACCATTTGTTTTAAATAATATTTCAACATTTGAGGTAGGCTATATGAGGTAGGCTATATGAGGTAGGCTATATGAGGTAGGCTATATGAGGTAGGCTATATGAGGTAGGCTATTCCAGTTGAAGCTTCGGCTACAAGACCATGGTGCTTGCCTGCGGAGCTGTGAGGGGAACGGCACCTCATGGCCCTACACCCAAACAAGGGCAGGTAGGCTACTATGAGGTAAAACTGGCTATGGTGGAACAAACTCCCTCACGACGCCAGGACAGCGGAGTCAATCACCACCTTCCGGAGACACCTGAAACCCCACCTCTTTAAGGAATACCTAGGATAGGTTAAGTAATCCCTCTCAGATGCACTAGTTAAGCTATATGAGGTAGGCTATATGAGGTAGGCTATATGAGGTAGGCTATATGAGATAGGCTATATGAGATAGGCTATATGAGGTAGGCTATATGAGGTAGGCTATATGAGATAGGCTATATGAGGTAGGCTATATGAGGTAGGCTATATGAGGTAGGCTATATGAGATAGGCTATATGAGATAGGCTATATGAGATAGGCTATATGAGGTAGGCTATATGAGGTAGGCTATATGAGATAGGCTATATGAGGTAGGCTATATGATCACACCGGTAATGTATCAGTTGTTGCATTACTTGTGAGGCACATCTGAGAGATCATACATATAAATCCTTTCCTTTTTTATTTTACTGGGTGGAGGGAGAGAGCAGCAGACTAAGGGTCAGCCTCTCAACATCCCCTCTACCTTTCCTCCACTGACACTGACCAAAAGGGGACACAGTCTTCCAGCTGATGGTGAAACTCAAGTCACATTATTTCTGCCTCGTGCACAAATTAATGTTGTTATTCCTATGACCAGAGAAAGTGAAATATTCCTCTATATAAAGAAGACCCAAACTGCTAATAATAACAACGCAAGCCTATGGATCCACTTTCTTACTCATTCATTACAGCTGCAGTGCTGCAAGTAGGAAGAACGCACATTTTGTGGCTTATAAAAGGGTTGAATACAAAGTGTTGACAGTGATGAGTAACAACTTAAACTGATTCATAAAAACAGCATCTTTTTGCTGTATTCGTTGACCATCTCTCTCGTCATGGTTTTAAAAGTTTAGAAATCTCAGTATTAGCTTTGCTGTAACTTTCTTTTACGCCTGCTACATTGCTGCAGACACGGTAATCTGAGCCAGCTGATTGGCCAGTGATAGGTCTATAGTGCACTTGATTTGCTCGCCACGGGCCCGCCAGAAAGCCAGTTTGTACCTTCAGACATATGAAATGGTTCAAGGAATGCCTTGGTTAGTGACCACTGACTTAAAGCATAGTTTGGTACAGTGACAATGACCTCTGTTTTGGTGTTGTTAAGTTGTGTGATTTTTTTTATTTATTGAGATCACACAGTCAAAATAAAGACCGATAACAGGCTTTACACTCTGTTACATGACATACTTTAGACAAATCATGATCAATATATCAAACATCAAAAATGTACAGAGTAACAAAATAAAAATAGTAGTTTCATCAACCGACTCCAGGGAATTGATTCTGAACACAATGGCCTGAGCGTAACAGGTTGGATCTCTTCACGCGTGTCTTGGCAACCAATGGTGATGTTAGAAATAGCGTCTGTCTGAGGGCTCTAGCTGTCGGTCTGTTAACGCAGGCTTGCCGAGAGAGGCCTTTGACAGAGGTGGTCAGACCGGCCCCTGACCTCACAACCTCTGAGACCTGATGCTTATCTCTCTTACAACACTGTGTCTGTGTGTGTGGACATGTCTAACTATTCTTGTGGGGACCAGAAGTCCCCACAGGAATAGTAAACAAACAACAATTTGACCAACTGGGGACAACTGCCTTCAACTGAAATGTGTCTTCCGGGAGGTGAAGGGGAGGGCTGCCTTAAATCGACATCCACGTCTTCGGCGCCCTGGGAACAGTGGGTTAACTGCCTTATTTCTAGGGGGTTTAGAGTTAAGGTTACAGTTAGTGTTAGAATTATGTTTATGGTTTTAGGCTCCCGAGTGGCGCAGCGGTCTAAGGCATTGCATCTCAGTACTAGAGGCGTCACTGCAGACCCTAGTTCGATTCCACGCTGTATCACAACTGGCTGCGATTGGGAGTCCCATATGGCGGTGCACAATTGGCCCAGTCGTCCGCGTTAGGGTTTGGCTGGGGTAGGTCGTCATTGTAAATAAAAATGTGTTCTTAACAGACTTGCCTGGTTAAATAAATAATAAGGTTAAGGTAAAGTATAGGTTAGGGAAAATAGGATTTTGAATGGGACTGAACTGTCAGCTGTACAAGATTGTACAGGTAACGTTTAGCTCAGGTAACTGAGCTAAACGACTACCGCCCCGTAGCACTCACTTCCGTCATCATGAAGTGCTTTGAGAGACTAGTCAAGGACCATATCACCTCCACCCTACCTGACACCCTAGACCGCCTCCAATTTGCTTACCGCCCAAATAGGTCCACAGATGATGCAATCTCAACCACAATGCACACTGCCCTAACCCATCTGGACAAGAGGAATACCTATGTGAGAATGCTGTTCATCGACTACAGCTCGATTCAACACCATAGTACCCTCCAATCTCGTCATCAAGCTCGAGACCCTGGGTCTCGACCCCGCCCTGTGCAACTGGGTACTGGATTTCCTGACGGGCCGCCCCCAGGTGGTGAGGGTAGGTAACAACATCTCCTCCCCTCTGATCCTCAACACTGGGGCCCCACAAGGGTGCGTTCTGAGCCCTCTCCTGTACTCCCTGTTCACCCACGACTGCGTGGCCATGCACGCCTCCAACTCAATCATCAAGTTTGCGGACGACACAACAGTGGTAGGCTTGATTACCATCAACGACGAGACGGCCTACAGGGAGGAGGTGAGGGCCCTCGGAGTGTGGTGTCAGGAAAATAACCTCACACTCAACGTCAACAAAACTAAGGAGATGATTGTGGACTTCAAGAAACAGCACAGGGAACACCCCCCTATCCACATCGATGGAACAGTAGTGGAGAGGGTAGCAAGTTAAGTTCCTCGGAATACACATCACAGACAAACTGAATTGGTCCACTCACACAGACAGCATCGTGAAGAAGGCGCAGCAGCGCCTCTTCAACCTCAGGAGGCTGAAGAAATTCGGCTTGTCACCAATAGCACTCACAAACTTCTACAGATGCACAATCGAGAGCATTCTGGCGGGCTGTATCACCGCCTGGTACGGCAACTGCTCCGCCCTCAACCGTAAGGCTCTCCAGAGGGTAGTGAGGTCTGCACAACGCATAACCGGGGGCAAACTACCTGCCCTCCAGGACACCTACACCACCCGATGTTACAGGAAGGCCATAAAGATCATCAAGGACATCAACCACCCGAACCACTGCCTGTTCACCCCGCTATCATCCAGAAGGCGAGGTCAGTACAGGTGCATCAAAGCTGGGACCGAGAGACTGAAAAACAGCTTCTATCTCAAGGCCATCAGACTGTTAAACAGCCACCACTAACATTGAGTGGCCGCTGCCAACACACTGACACTGACTCAACTCCAGCCACTTTAATAATGGGAATTGATGGGAAATTATGTAAATATATCACTAGCCACTTTAAACAATGCTACCTTATATAATGTTACTTACCCTACATTATTAATCTCATATGCATACGTATATACTGTACTCTACATCATCGACTGCATCCTTATGAAATACATGTATCACTGGCCACTTTAACTATGCCACTTTGTTTACATACTCATCTTATATGTATATACTGTACTTGATACCATCTACTGTATCTTGGCTATGCTGCTCTGTACCATCACTCATTCATATATCCTTATGTACATATTCTTTATCCCCTTACACTGTGTATAAGACAGTAGTTTAGGAATTGTTAGTTAGATTACTTGTTGGTTATTACTGCATTGTCGGAACTAGAAGCACAAGCATTTCGCTACACTCACATTAACATCTGCTAACCATGTGTATGTGACAAATACATTTGATTTGATTTGATTGTGTGTGTACATGTTTAAATATACTTCTGTGGAATTAAGAATAAACTAACAAAAATTTGACCAACTGGCGACATTTTGTTAGTCCCTACAAGGTCAAATGCTATTTCTAGGGGGTTTAGGGTGAAACTCTTAAGGATCCACCCCTTTATTTCAATTTCTGCCTGATGCTCAGGCACTGAAGCAAGGATATGCATTTTCTTGGTACCATTTGAAAGGAAACACTGAAGTTCGTGGAAATGTGAAAGGAATGTAGGCAAATATAACACAATGGATCTGGTAAAAGATCATACAAAGAAAATAAAAAACGTTCTTTCGTATTTTTTTGGTATCATCATCTTTGAAATGCAAAAGAAAGGCCATAATGTATTATTTCAGCCAAGGTGCAATTTAAACGTTGGCCACTAGATGGCAGCAGTGTATGTGCAAGGTTTTAGACTGATCCAATTAACCATTGCATTTCTGTTAAAAATGATGTATCAAGACTGCTCAAATGTGCCTAATCTGTTTATTAATAACTTTTTCTGTTAAAAATGGTGCACTCTCCTCAAACAATAGCAAATGTATTCTCTCATTGTAATAGCTCATGTAAATTGGACAGTGCAGTTAGATTAACAAGAATTTAAGCTTTCTGACAATATTAGATGTGTCTATATCCTGGGAAATTTTCTTGTTACTTCCAACCTCATTCTAATCACATTAGCCTACGTTAGCTCAAGCATCCCGTGGAAGGGACACCAATCCCGAATACATTTTCTAAGGTTAGTTTTGGAGAGTGAGTGAAAGAGGGGGGGGGGTTACTCTCCTGTATGGGTAAGTGTCAGGTGTCACAATTTTCCTGTTCTATAAATATACCACACATGAAAAGTGATAAAAAAATTGCATTGTGACAGCTGAGGGCACACTGGGTGACGTACGCTATACATCTACAAGAGAGGAACAGAACAGTCCACCAGCACTAGGCCTACTGCTCTGAATCCTCCAAAAGGAACAAATGGTACAGACTAAACCTTTGACCTGATCCAATCTTAGGTCAAAAAGATCAAATAGGGGGCACTTATATTTGCCCTGTTTCACACCTGTACATAACCTCTACAAGTGTGTGGTGAAATGGAAACTCCCTTGGAAAGTGAGGTCATGAAATGGGATCACCCAGATAATACATTAAGTTCGTTGTAAGTTGAGGGTACGTACATTTTTGGTTTCCCATTGGTTCTGGGAAAAAGCCATACGTTTCCTGACCGTTTTTAACGGTGTCAATTTAGCCTGTTCTGGGAACATACATGTCTAGGTTGCAGGGACATTATGAGAACATTTTACCATGGTTTTCTGAAAGTTTTCCTGGGAGGTTTTATTAACATTCTGAGAAAGGAAATTCAGAGTTATTTTAAGGTAATTAAATCACGTTCTGAGAACATGTTTCATTTAGGTTAACTGTTTTGAACTCTTAGCACTGATAGGACACATGGAAATGTATTTGCTTAGGCATTAATCATGCAAACAAATTCCTTTTTTGATTGTGACATGGCATCAGTGAGATTCAAACCTACGATCTTCTGTTCCTTAGTCCTGGAATTAGTCCACTGCGACACCAGGACAGAGCAGGCATTCCATGTTTTTTTGTGCGTTTAAAAAAAGAAACTCATACAAAGCTCTTCATTTCAGTCTATTCAGACAGACCCCATTTCAAAGAAAACAAGGCACAGCCAACACACCTGGACACACTAACCAAGACAGCGGATATTACGTTTTGTTGATGCTGACATTCTGAACGTTACTCATTTTTTCTTGTGGTTTTTATGGGAAGTTTTAGATTTCTCTGAACAATTTGAAAACATTTTAAATAGAACCATGAGGAGACCTGTAAGAAACATTATGCTGAAGTACTGAAAATCCCACCTACGAAAAACATGGTTCTGAGAACATTATGTGCTAGCTGGGCAGCCATTATTGACAGCACAGCACTCAGAAATTAGGGCTAAGGTGGGCAGATTGTTTTACAAAGTCAGTTCACGGATTCGAACTAGTAACTTTTTGATATCTGGCCCAACGCTCTAAACACTAGGCCGCCTGCTGCCCCAGGATAGGACTGATTCTGTCCAAAAGGCTATTGTCCCCAACACACACAAACAGACAACCATCAAACCACAACACACAAATAAGTGCACAGCTCACGCGCATGGACACACAGACACACAAAATGACTAAATCAAAGATAGTCGCCTCACACAGCAATTCCGGAAACAGGGTTAAAGTGATTACGATGGCCCTCTCTAGGCTCTTCACTTCCTCTACAGCTGTTCTCCATATCCTTTCCTGTGTGTACACACACACACACACACACACTTCCTCTGTCTGAATGCTCAAATCCTCTTCTCTCTATGAAAGCTCATCCATCCTCTTTCTTCTATCAGAGTTCACCCTCTCTTGGTTCATCAACCTCTCCTCTCCTGGTTCACCCTCTCTCCTCTCCTGGTAGACACCATCACCTATCCTCTCCTGGTTCACCCCCTCTCCTCTCCTGGTAGACACCATCACCTATCCTCTCCTGGTTCACCCCCTCTCCTCTCCTGGTAGACACCATCACCTATCCTCTCCTGGTTCACCCTCTCTCCTCTCCTGGTAGACACCATTACCTATCCTCTCCTGGTTCACCCCCTCTCCTCTCCTGGTAGACACCATCACCTATCCTCTCCTGGTTCACCCTCTCTCCTCTCCTGGTAGACACCATCACCTATCCTCTCCTGGTTCACCCCCTCTCCTCTCCTGGTAGACACCATCACCTATCCTCTCCTGGTTCACCCTCTCTCCTCTCCTGGTAGACACCATCACCTATCCTCTCCTGGTTCACCTCCTCTCCTCTCCTGGTAGACACCATCACCTCTCCTCTCCTGGTTCACCCCCTCTCCTCTCCTGGTAGACACCATCACCTATCCTCTCCTGGTTCACCCTCTCTCCTCTCCTGGTAGACACCATCACCTATCCTCTCCTGGTTCACCCCCTCTCCTCTCCTGGTAGACACCATCACCTATCCTCTCCTGGTTCACCCTCTCTCCTCTCCTGGTAGACACCATCACCTATCCTCTCCTGGTTCACCCTCTCTCCTCTCCTGGTAGACACCATCACCTATCCTCTCCTGGTTCACCCCCTCACCTCTCCTGGTAGACACCATCACCTATCCTCTCCTGGTTCACCCGCTCTCCTCTCCTGGTAGACACCATCACCTATCCTCTCCTGGTTCACCTCCTCTCCTCTCCTGGTAGACACCATCACCTCTCCTCTCCTGGTTCACCCCCTCTCCTCTCCTGGTAGACACCATCACCTATCCTCTCCTGGTTCACCCCCTCTCCTCTCCTGGTAGACACCATTACCTATCCTCTCCTGGTTCACCTCCTCTCCTCTCCTGGTAGACACCATCACCTCTCCTCTCCTGGTTCACCCCCTCTCCTCTCCTGGTAGACACCATCACCTATCCTCTCCTGGTTCACCTCCTCTCCTCTCCTGGTAGACACCATCACCTATCCTCTCCTGGTTCACCCCCTCTCCTCTCCTGGTAGACACCATCACCTCTCCTCTCCTGGTTCACCCCCTCTCCTCTCCTGGTAGACACCATCACCTATCCTCTCCTGGTTCACCCTCTCTCCTCGTAGACCCCATCACCTCTTCTCTCCCCTTTCCTCTCCTGGATTGCCCCTCCCCCCTCCCTTCTCTAGGTTCACCCCTTCTCCTCCCCTCTCTTGGTTCACCCCTTCTCCTCCCCTCTCTTGGTTCACCCCTTCTCCTCCCCCTCTCCTGGTTCACCCCTTCTCCTCCCCTCTCCTGGTTCACCCCTTCTCCTCTCCTCTCCTGATTCGCCCCATCTCCTCTCCTCTCCTGATTCGCCGCATCTCCTCTCCTCTCTGATTCGCCCCATCTCCTCTCCTCTCCTGATTCGCCCCATCTCCTCTCCTCTCCTGGTTCGCCCCATCTCCTCTCCTCTCCTGGTTCGCCCCATCTCCTCTCCTCTCCTGATTCGCCCCATCTCCTCTCCTCTCCTGGTTCACCCCATCTCCTCTCTCTCCTGGTAGACCCCTCCTCTCCTGGTTCTCTCCTCTCCTCTCCTGGTTCATCACTCCTCTCCTCTCCTGGTTCGTCTCCTCTCCTCTCCTGATTCGATCTCCCTCCTCTCCTGGTTCGCCCCATCTCCTCTCCTCTCCTGGTTCGCCCCATCTCCTCTCCTCTCCTGGTTCGCCCCATCTCCTCTCCTCTCCTGATTCACCCCATCTCCTCTCCTCTCCTGGTTCGCCCCATCTCCTCTCCTCTCCTGATTCACCCCATCTCCTCTCCTCTCCTGATTCACCCCATCTCCTCTCCTCTCCTGGTTCATCTCCTCTCCTCTCCTGGTTCGCCCCATCTCCTCTCCTCTCCTGGTTCGCCCCATCTCCTCTCCTCTCCTGGTTCGCCCCATCTCCTCTCCTCTCCTGGTTCGCCCCATCTCCTCTCCTCTCCTGGTTCGCCCCATCTCCTCTCCTGGATCGCCCCCCTCTTCTCTCTTGGTAGACCCCCTCTCCTCTCCTCTCTTGGTTCACACCCTCTTCTCTCTTGGTAGACCCCCTCTCCTCTCCTCTCTTGGTTCACACCCTCTTCTCTCTTGGTAGACCCCCTCTCCTCTCCTCTCTTGGTTCACAACCTCTCCTCTCTTGGTTCACAACCTCTCCTCTTCTCTCCTGAATCGCTCCCCTCTCCTCTCCTGAAACGCTCCCCTCTCCTCTCCTGAAACGCTCCCCTCTCCTGGATCACTCCCCTCTCCTCGTTCGCCACCCTCTCCGGGTTCACACTCCCTCTCCTCCCCTGGTTCACCCCCTTTCCTTTCCTCTCCTGGTTCTCCCTCTCTCCTGGTTCTCCCACTCTCCTGTGTGATTAATGGATACAGAACACAGTCAGATTGTTTGTTCATCTGAAGAGAGTAGTGTTAACTGCCTGGTCATGCACTGCTGAAACCAAACACATCTGAAAGTCCAGTGTCACTGCTGCAGTATGCCAAATATCACACAAGACATTCCCTCTCAGGAAAAATAACCATGGTAATTTGATATTTGGAATATATGGTAGTGATCTTCTAAATAGCTAATTCTGTTGTGCCTTCCCCTGTCCTCCACTCTCTCTCGCTTTGTATGCCAACATTCTCATACAAGTATCGGACTTGCAACCCTCTTCTCCTTAATATACCCTTTCTGTGTCGTGCTGGGGGCGCTAAAATTAGTGATGGATCTGGGGCATACCAAGGGACTCAGGAATACCAAAAACAGCCTTTAATAGATAACTCTGATAAGGTCTGGGAACTGGGAAAACAGCCCAAATTTAACAACTTTTAGAGGCCACTGGGTCAATGTCTACCCCTTAACTACTACATGTTCATTCCCTTTTCTGGTGTGTGTGTGTGTGTGTGTGTGTGTACACAGTGAATGTACACAAGCCAAACTCAGAGATGAGTAGTCCTATAGATATTGATAATTTTCCACTTCAAACATTAAATATTCATTGGGTTTGTCTAAAGAGATTCAACATAGATGCACGGACAGACACTAAAATAACAAAGACAATTCTCCTACACAAGGCAACACATGACAGCACAAAGTATAGAACCATAGCTACCCTTCAGATTCATGAGTGTGGGGGATTGTTCATGAGGGTGGGGGCTTGTTCATGAGGGTGGGGGCTTGCTCTGTAGCTATGTGTGAGCGACAGCTAGTATGTAAAACATTTCCGTATTTTTCTCTGTGTCCACACAAACAAACAGAAGCACAGAGAGGAAATGGGCTGACCTGGGCCTCTCAACTATTCTTTCATGGATGGGATTCTCCTCCCATTAACGATCTTCAGTTGTCTCCTGAATAAAACTCCTCAGCATTATGTCATGGCTCAGCCCTCTGAGAGAAGCACTGAGGGAACACACTCCAGCCTGCACACACAAATGCACTGCATAGTGGATCCTGCCAGATCAGTCACCATGGAAGTCAGGACAAGAGAGGTAATAAGCTTTTTAGGAAAAACTACTGCAAAGTAGCCAATGATGTCTGAAACAGACATGAATCTTTAGGGAGCATAAATCCAGTTTTTTTTTCTCATGTGGCTTGCTGAGACTTGTGCTATAACACGATCGAGCAGCATTTTCTCACCTTACAACAAAGGCTCCTCACAAAGTAAGCCTGAGGTGAGATCCATCCATATTTCCTTTGTATTATTATATATATATATTTTTTAACTCTTCATTGTTGGGAAGGGCTCGTAAGCAAGCCTTTCACGGTAAAGTCTACATCTGTTGTATTCGGTGCATGTGACAAATAAGAAAAAACCTGTAGCTAGATAGTGCATAGTCGACAATCTAACCACAGTTCTCTGGAGCGTGCATGGTGCTTGCAGTACTACAGTAGTTGGATTCCTGCATGGGCCACATATACTATACTGAATGTGTTGACTGTGCATCTACTACCATTTTACACTTTGCGGGTATATTTTTAAGACAAAATCACTCTCACTTGCAGTAATAACTACTATCCAAATGTTTATTAAGGATTTTTTTTTACCTCTCTACCATGATAGGGTTTTTCACACACCCTACACCTTCCAGCACCCTACACCTTCCAGCACCCTACACCTTCCAGCACCCTACACCTTCCAGCACCAGCAGCAATGTTCCCTCTAAACTGCGCGGCCACGCAGCAGCCCAGAGACTGCTGCACAGAGCCCAGAAGAACTATCAGCCAAGGAGAGAAGCATGAGATTTAACTTCACTCAACTTCGTAGAGTTTTCCCTGTTAGTTAACACTATCAACGTTTCCCTTTACTGTGGCAATTGGGATGGAATCATCTCATTATTAGCCACTTCCCATTCAACATACCAAAACAAAAATAACTATGCAAGAGATTTTGCTGTAGGCAGAACACATCAGAGTAGGATTCTACTGAGTACGACTCAGCCCGTACTCTACACAGACCGGTGCAGCATAACCAATTAAAGCTGCAAAAGGCCTATATGCAAATAGACCATTCCCATATACAGATCTGTGCCATACAGCTGTGGTCTTGAGTAGTTTAGCTTGTTTTGAGATCAAAGCAAGAGCTGCATGTAGCCTCGTGTGCACATTTTGTTTATATCCTTTGCTAGTTAGTGAGTTATTAGCCCAGTTAGGTAAAGGGGATGTGTTGTATTTTGAGACGGTCTTGAATAAGCTAAGTAGCCAATAGGCAGAGGGAAGCATAATTTGTCTGATTCTCTGTAATAATGGTATGGGAATAATAGTGCGTTTTATTTTGTTAAGTGGTTTCTTGCATCAAACAACAAAAAAAACATTTTCAGTCACCACCTTGTCTGAAGGACAAGTGGGTAAACAGGTTAATGCCAAGCCCTGCAAGTTTTTCCTTAAAAGGCTCATGGAATGCAGGCCTACATTGAACACCACACATTGGCTGGAAGTTGCACAGAATTTTCAATGTTCAAGTTCGCGCTCAGCAGACCGGAAATTTGCTCAGTACCCCAAAAGATTTGAGGGAACATTGACCAGCAGGCATCTCCGATTACCTAAAACTGTCCTTTTCCAATATTGTTAGAATGTATTAGTAATAGTCTCGTAATGTTCAACTTCCTTCGTGGGCACTGCCAGTATAACCAATGAACCACTCAGCACAAGTCAGCTGACAAGACATGGTCACACCGTAGTGAGTCAGCTATAGCATGCAGGACTACATCAGGTTTAGTGACAGAGTTAGTGGCTCACACTATTTCACAATGCCCAGTGCCCACTGTGTACCCTCACTCTTTTACTCTGTCTGTCTTGTTTTCCTTCAAAACCATCTTAAAGATCGATCATCTTGTCTGTGTCTATCTCATTACATATTGCTGAAGTAAAACCCACTGATTCAGCAAACAGCCATATTATCTTGTGCCTGGGAATAAATGGTGATTAACATTCCAATAGCATTCATCTGCATAGATGTAACCGCCATTTAACTAGGCAAGTCAGTTTAGAACAAATTCTTATTTACAATGACGGCCTAGGAACTGTGGCAGAACGACAGATTTTTACCTTATCAGCTCGGGGATTTAATCTAGCAATTTTTCGGTTACTGGCCCAACACTCTAACCACTTGGCTACCTGCCGCCCCAAAGTGGCAGGTACCTGCCGCCCCAGGTCAGAGGTAGCTGTTGGCTTTAGAAAGACAGCTGCCATTTTCTCACCATGTTTCTCCTCAGTTCACCTCAGTAGAAGTGAGGGGAATGCTTGTCTGTGTTTGTGACCTTTCAATGACAGACAGATGGTGTTGTTTGTACTACAATGTTTGGTTTATTGTCTGTTTTGCTAGTTTAAGATAAAGCCCTAAAATCTGCATGTTTGTTTTCATCAGACGATCCATCAATTAATTCCTTTTCCTCTATTCGAGAAAACTTCTCTCAGTTTAAGAACATGTTCGCATTTCATTCTAGATATAACACTCGTCCCTTCATTCTAGAACATTTGTTCCTTCACTCTAGAACACCTTTTATTCTAGAACAGAGGTTGAACAAGACAATTGCCTCAGGTAAGAGGAGGCCATCCATCCAACGTAGTTTGGTTACCAACTTCCTCGATTAAAAAAGGGCAACAGTATCTGAAAACAGGGAAGACATGGATCGGCAATGCTATTCTCTTAGCCTGTTCTGTTGGCCAACAACGGAGGCATGAATCTAAAATCGCAGGCTGGCACCTAGGCTACAATTCTGTTGCTACACGTCTGCTATCCCAACAACACATCTGAATTCAACAACACACTTTTCCCTTTACTCTCCTTCATTTAAACCGCTGATGACGTTCGTTCAGGTGGCTTGGGTTCCACGGCTGCTGCCAATGTGACAGTTGTGAATGGGGAAGCGCGTACACACACATGCAGGCATCATGAGCACAGGGTCTACTGCAGGATGTTGCCCTCGTCAGAGCTAAGATTACACACACACACAGGAATTCACACGCTCCTTACACACACGTAATGGAGATGCCTCCCTTCCACAGCTCAGCGAATAGAAGAAGCATATCTCAGAGGAAATGCTTCCTAAAAAAATCAAGAACAAGTGACGCTTAGTATTTTAACAGGAAGAAACACTGCTGCCCTCGCTGTTCTAGAACTCTTCCAGGGTCGTCTGACATGTAAAACACTTCTGCTTTCACATTGATGAAACTAGCATTTAAGGCACAATGCGGATGCTCAACTTCCAGTTACTTTGTCTTCTCAAGACGTTTTGGAGGACTGAGGGGAAAGGTCTTTGTGAGTGCAAAGGCACAAAATGCAGAGGAACAGGACAACAAGCGGAGTAATTGTGTGTTTTAATTCAAATGGACTGTTTGTACTTTCCCCATTGTTACAAGAGAAGTAGAACTTTTGGATTGCACCTTTAATATTTCTATGTTCGACACGTCAGCATCTTCCAACACTGTGGGCTGTGACTGGTAATATGAGCTGTTAGGTGATCCTCAGCAGAGATGAGATGGCTGAATGGAGGTTTGGATTTCACTGCATCATCCCCTCAGCATCCTCCACAAAAACAAGAATACTGGACACCAGGGAGAAACGGAGGGAGATTTCCTGATTCTGAATTATACTCAGGTCTTACTAGCTACTCTGTTTGTTGGTATTTGAGACAGAGCAGGTGAGATACACTTCCTGGAATCTCAACTGTGATGTCATCAAAGGTCCTCTTCAGCAGGCCTGAATAAGCACTACTCCATCCTCTGGCCCCTTAACAAATCCTCCCTTGTGATCACTTACCTTACATGACTGAATTGGCTAACGTGAAGCTGCGCTTAGACCAACTCAGTCGTGTCAGATTAGTGATGATTACTTACTTCAAAAGGAATAAAGGAGAACAGAGGGATGCATTTACCAAGTACTGGAATAGGGCCTCTCTCCCTGGTCAGCTCTGCAGAAGTCAGGGGATATTGATGGCTTTTTATTTCTCTGCTTGGCTACAGTTCACTTTATTCCATTTATTTGGGAAGTGTGAGGACGCTGGCGTAAACACTGGGATCTGAGTGGAAACTGGGCTTTCCTGTTGTCTCTCTGACTCTGGGAGCATTCGGACAGGGAATGAGGATCTCTCCGTTCAGCCTTGGCTGAGACACACTTGCATAAACAAACAGGAATATGTATGGTTCTCTCTTCTCCATTCACATTCTCACTATGTCCCTGTGCTGTGACCTCAACCAGCCTCGGCATACAGCGCAAGTACACAGCACACATACACACAGATAGGAGCATCCCTGTACACCCCAGACTTTGACAGAATCTCACAGGCATTCATTGAACCTTTGGCACTGTCAGTTACGGCCCCTAGTCATTCTAACATTTCCAGACAGAATCTAAACAACTAAGCACTCATTAGACTCGATACACAACACACTCCAATCAGCAATGAATCACAAAAGATAAGTTGACAGTTGATCACTTGTTATGGAGCCATCTTCAACGAGATCTTATAAATAAACCATCAGCTCTTCACAGTTCAAATCTCTGTTGATCATGTCTGCCTTTTCACTATCAACTCTGAGCAAAAAGCAACAGTGAATCCACTGATGACCAATGAAAACCCCTTTCAGTTTTTGGGATGTACCAGCCCATGGTTTACACACTGTTGTACCAACCCAACCCGTACTATGCTGGCTCGGGTATAGAGCAGCTGGGACAACAAGGATCTGTCATGGGTCGCCATGTCATCTTCTTATTCCATACAATTTAAAGGGACACCACCAAAAAATGACTTCAAAATAGATATGTTACTTTCATTATCTTGCACATATCTGAACATATGACAGTTCCATGTTATTCAGATTAGAGAACACTATACCACTCCTGGACCCGCAGTGGTTCACATTCATGACTAAACTATTTTATATTTTTGGATCACCTGAGGACTGGTTACCAAATACAGTACCTGTGCTGTAGAGACTGTTTGATGCTCTGATTTTCTTTGGAATCATCTGTGATCTGGCAGTTTTTATTTGACACTAGTAGGCTGGTTTCAAGCTGCATCTCAAAACAACGAAGGACCCTTGTATGGCAGCGGTACACTGACTTCAAACATCCGTCTCTTTCTCTCCGTCTGTCCTATCTTTGACCCAGAGTGCAGCCAATCCATAAGTATGTCATTATTACTGTGAGATAACCACTAGGCCAGCCATAGGAACACTGCCTTCTCCTGCGTCACTGCTCAACTCCACAGAGAGCCTGTAGCCACATTACACCATGCACAACTCTGTGTGTGTGTGTGTGTGTGTGTGTGTGTGTGTGTGTGTGTGTGTGTGTGTGTGTGTGTGTGTGTGTGTGTGTGTGTGTGTGTGTGTATCTAACTGTGCATTTCTCAGAGAGAGAGGAACACAGCCTTCTCAGTTTTTTAAATGTATTCAGATAGACGGGACGCTGTATCTTATGGCATTAACAAGACATAAGAGCCATAACATTCTCATTATTTTATGGCAAAAACACGACATAAGAGCCATAACATTATCATTAGTAACGTACTGCAATGCCAATAATTTTATCAGTTTGGATCCTTGGTCGAGTCTGAAGTGAAGGGATAGGCCTATGTGCACGTGAAAGGATATTTCCTTAAAGATTAATGAAGGTCAATAACTCAACAGCTCCGAAACTCTCCACCTGCCGAACACGCAGATTATGACCTAACACAAACAGACCGTAAAAATGAAATTGACAGAACCGAAGTGCCCAATCACACGGTTGTTTGGGGTGTCGAAGTTTAAAAAAGGCTGCATTTTGCTGCACGGAGACCACCATAGCATTTAGATTCCGATCACGTCATAGATCATCATAAAATGTGCCACTGCCAACTGTAGCATATGATCATCAGACCAGAGTTTGACCCCAGTTCTAGTCATACTGTCTGAACATGTCGAATATTGCGAAAGAATGGTTACGGTTTCACTGGTGGGCTCTACTACAGTCTAATCATAATCACGCAGAAAACAATTCGTTAAACCAAACGTAAAGCTGATGTGCGGGGTTATTTTTTAAATTACATTTAGAGGGACCTTTGTTCTCAAACGTAGGGACTGTCAAACGATTTTAACCTACAGGCCTAAACATACATAGGCTAGATTGGACATCCATTGAGCTAGGAATGGATACATTTAAGGGTTTAAAATCCTATCATAAGCAATAAAACATGTGGTTTGGTGATGATGAAGGTGGTGGTGTATGGTATAAAGTAGATTTTAGAGCAGCACAGCATCTATAAATATCATGTTCAGAGACAATTTAGATTGCATCACTGTAGCATTCAACACAAAACGGAATTCGAACCCCATTCTACGCGTCAAAATGGTTCATTCATTTTATTAGGCTGTTTGAAGACCTACCTTCTCTTGCTTTTAACAGTACCGTATTGGCCACAATATTCTCCAGCTCCATCTAAAATCCTTTGATTTTGCTGAATAGATGCGTTGTTGTTTTTACGTCGGCACAGCAACACCTTGCTCTTCACGGCTAAATTGCTTTTCGTTTTACTCCAAATCCGAATCAAATGTATACATTTCAAATTCCTTGAAAGTCTATACGGCTATCGAGGAAATCCTTGTAATATTAACTAGGGCATGGTTCATATTGTCGGCTCTGAATACAGCGTCCGGAGGGCATTTCCATTCCAATTCCGGAGACTGTTGTGTTTCGTGCGAAATTTGGTGCGGAATCAAAGAAGGATAGGACTGTTGAGCCATCAATACATCCCGAAACAGCCCGAGACCTCGGCAAGACCTACATCCTTTGGTAACGCATTCGTAACAGCGGCTGAAGCACAGACCAGTAGCACTGGTGGGAGTTGGTGAAGTGTACTAGACTCAACGTGCTCCACCTCTTGGTGCGTAATAAAAAATAAAAAAAGGGCTGGGTTTTTTATCTTGGTTGTAATGTTTGGCGGAGCTCTAAGCGGTTTCACCCGTGGTTCTGGTCAATATGTCGGTTACATTTGGATGTGTACAGTGTGCAAAGTGTACAGTCTATGGAAGTCCAATGATTTATAGTAAGAGTTCGCAAATCTTGATCCACCAAGTTGGTGGTTCCAATATTCCATTCCATCGCCCGTGGAACACACAGCCAGTCGGAAGGGGCGTGTTCATATCTGGCCCATGACGTATGCGTTGCTGAGTATGCCTGTCTGGCTGTCAAAGACATCTGATAGCGGCACATTCTTGCCATCCCCTCCCAATGCAATGCCAAGCGGTAGAACTGAAGATGAAAGACCTTGGGAGAAAGAATGATATTGATAAAGGTGATGTTCCCCATACATAGGCTATTGGTCCGTTGTTCAAATGCTGTTTTTCATCTGACATGGAAAGCCTAAGAACCGCGGTGCACAATAACATTTTTGAATTATGAAAACTGATCAAACACAACATCCAATTATCTCAAGATCTCATACAGGCCAACCAGTAGACTTTATGCCATCGGTGATTCTCTGCCTGTCTTCTTAGGTTCATATATACTGAACAAAAATATTAACGCAATATGCAAGAATTTCAATGGTTTTACTGAGTTACAGTTCATATAATGACATCAGTCAATTGAAATGTATTCCTGAGGCCCTAATATATGGATTTCACAAGACTGGGCAGGGGTGCAGCCATGGGTGGGCATAGGCCCACCCAATTGGCAGCCAGGTCCACCCACTTGGGAGCCAGGCACAGCCAATCAGAATTAGTTTTCCCCCACAAAAAGTCTTTATTACTAACAAAAATACTCAGTTTCATCAGGTGTCTGGTCTCAGACGATCCCGCAAGTGAGGAAGCTGGGCTGGCGTTTGTACACGTGGTCCGCGGTTGTGGATGTACTGCCAAATTCTCTAAAACAGCATTGGAGGCCGCTTATGGTAGAGAAATTAACATTCAATTCCCTGGCAACAGCTCTGGTGGACATTCCTGCAGTCAGCATGCCAATTACACGCTCCTTCAAAACTTGAGACATCTGTGTTGTGTTGTGTAACAAAATTGGAACACACTCCATCACTCTCCTTCTTGGTCAAATAGCCCTTACACAGCCTGGAGGTATGTTGGGTCATTGTCCTGTTGAAAAACAAATGATATTCCCACCAAGCGCAAACCAGATGAGACTGGACATTTTTACTAAGATTAAATGTCAGGAATTGTGAAAAACTGAGTTTAAATGTATTTGGCTAAGGTGTATGTAAACTTCCCGACTTCAACTGTATGCTGAGCACTTGTTGGCTGCTTTTCCCTCACTCTGCGGTCCAACTCATCCCAAACCATCTCAACTGGATTGAGGTTGGGTGATTGTGGAGACCAGGTCGTCTGATGCAGCACTCCATCCCTCTCCTTCTTGGTCAAATAGCCCTTACACAGCCTGGAGGTGTGTTGGGTCATTGTCCTGTTGAAAAACAAATGACAGTCCCACTAAGCGCAAACCAGATGGGATGGCGTATCGCTGCAGAATGCTGTGGTAGCCATGCTGGTTAAGTGTGCCTTGAATTCTAAATAAATAACTGACAGTGTCACCAGCAAAGCACCATCACACCTCCTCCTCCATGCTTCATGGTGGGAACCACACATGCAGAGATAATCCGTTCACCTATTCTGCATCTCATAAAGACACAGCGGTTGGAATCAAAAATCTCAAATTTGGACACACCAGACCAAAGGACAGATTTCCACCGGTCTTATGTCCATTACTTGTGTTTCTTGGCCTAAGCAAGTGTGTTCTTCTTATTGGTGTCCTTTAGTAGTAGTTTCTTTGCAGCAATTTGACCATGAAGGCCTGATTCACGCAGTCTCTTCTGAACAGTTGATGTTGAGATGTGTCTGTTACTTGAACTCTGTGAAGGATTTATTTAGGCTGCAATTTCTGAGCCTGGTAACTCTAATGAACGTATCCTCTGCAGCAGAGGTGACTCTGGGTCTTTCTTTCCTGTGGCGGTCCTCCTGAGAGCCAGTTTCATCATAGCGCTTGATGGTTTTTGCTACTGCACTTGAAGAAACTTTCAAAGTTATTAACATTTTCCAGATTGACTGAACTTTATGTCTTAAAGTAATGATGGACTGTTGATTCCCTTTGCTTATTTGAACTGTTCTTTCCGTGATATGGACTTGGTCTTTTACCAAATAGGGCCATCTTCTGTATACCATCCCTACCTTGTCACAACACAACTGATTGGCTCAAACACATTAGGAAGGAAAGAAATTCCACAAATAAACTTTTAACACGGCACACCTGTTAATTGAAATGCATTCTAGGTGACTACATGAAGCTGGGTGAGAGAGTGTGCAAAGCTGTCATCAAGGCAACAGGTGGCTACTTTGAAGAATCAAAAATACATTTTGATTTGTTTAACACTTTTTTGATTACTACATGATTCCATTTCATAGTTTTGATGTAGTTACTATTATTCTACAATGTAGAAAATAGTAAAAAATAAAGAAAAACCCTGGAATGAGTAGGTGTGTTGGAACTTTTGACTGGTACTGTACATGATATACGATTGAATCCGTGTTCATGCATCTCACTGTGCCCGTACCCATATGGGGAATAAAACTTAATGACTTGCGCCTACATATCGACAAGCATAGGGTATTACAGTTATTCAGGTCCCATTGATAGGACAGTCTTGAACGAATCCCGTCTATCTCCAATAGAACAGAGGGTAGAGACTTGTTATTCTCTATATCGCCATATTTTCATTTTCTGTGTTAGGGATTAGGGCCTGGTCCCAGGTGAGCATTATGTCCTGCGCACTCGAATCATTGAAGTAGAATTCTTCATCCAAATTGAGGTTAGTGATCGCTGTTCTGATGTCCAGAAGCTATTTCCGGTAATAGGAAATTATGGTGGAAACATTATGTACAAAAACACTTTAAGATCAGCACAAAAAGAAAAAACACAAAATAGTATATTTGAGCAGGAGCCTGTAAAATGGACGCTATACATCCCAGCGCCATTCTCCGTCAGATTATCTGATCCCACCTGATCATCCGGTTGGACATGACTCCAACAGGGTCACCAAGAGGGATCAGCCAATGAAGTTGGAAGTCCCACCCAGTTGACTACATTAAAATGATGGAAGCCCTCAATGGCACTGCCCATGCTAATATACTAGAGACCTCCATCACTCTATGAGAGACCACAGTGCCTTCTGCAGTAGAGCAGTAATCCATAGTCAGACTCAAATGAAAATTCCCATTTACAAATTAAACAAAGCAGACTTCAGTAATAAAATAACAAAAACTTTTATAGAAAACAAATCTTGTCATTACAATGTGTCTGCTTACACTAACAGAGTTCATCACTATATACTATTGACTTAGTTCTCAGTGCTATGGTATGAAAATCATAATTGATTTCTCATCAAATGTAGTCTTGTAGACAATCTAGGTTGTGTGGTCTACCCTCAAATCATGCATCACTTAATTCATTGTTTGCTTTCAAACCAATGAGTCAGTCAAAATTAAATCAGTACAGTATTTAGTGTGACTTGCGTCATCTACAAAGCACACATTCTTCTCATAGTCTTCAAAATAATCCCCTATTCAACATATAACTGAGGAGTCCAGTATTACGGAAGAAAATGGAACAGAAGTGCCTTCAGTATTCATCGAGATTATCTGCTTTTGGGATGGATAGGCCTCTGTCCTTCAGTGCGGTCACCTTGGCTTTCTCTGTCTTCTGCTTGGCTTGCTGTTGCAATCGCTGCTCCTCCAGGATCTCCTCTATAGAAACTTGCTGCAAGACGTTGTCACACAGCTTATCAATGTCCTAAAGTGGGATTATATTAAACATACTGTCAACGTACATGTCATGCATGTCCTTCTGGAGAGTAAATAGCAGTGGCACACGTGTAAACCCCAGCAACTGATTGTTCTCAACTGATCAAATCAAACTGTATGTCACATACATGCACCAAATTCAACAGGTGTAAACCTTGCCGTAAAATATTTACTTACAAGCCCTTAACCAGCAATGCAGATTTAAAAAATAAATAATAATATTTGCTACAAAAATGTCTAAAATATAAAGTACAAAAAAAAGTAACAATAGAATAAAGAGGCTATATACAGTGGAGACCGGTACCGAGTCAATGTGCGGGGGTACCGGTTAGTCCAGGTAATATGTACATGTAGGAGGGGTAAAGTGACTATACATAGATAATAAACAGTGAGTAGCAGCAGCATAAAAAAGGGGGTCAATATAAATAGTCCAGGTATCCATTTGATTAACTGTATAGCAGTCTTTTGCTTGGGGGTAGAAGCTGTTAAGGAGCCTTTTGGATCTAGACTTGGTGCTCTGGTACCGCTTGCCATGCGGTAGCAGAGATAACAGTTTATGACTAGGGTGGCTGGAGTCTGACCATTTTTAGGGCCTTCCTCTGACAGCACCTGGTATAGAGGTCCTGGATGGCAGGGTGCTTGGCCAGTGTGTTCAAGCAAAGACCATCTTAGAACGATAGGATCCTATATTTCTACTGATGAATATAGCCTTAAGATGCTTTTGGGAAACCAGGCCCTGTGTGTGAATCAGCCATGCTACGTAGGTGACAACTAAAGTTTGGGCTGAAGTACTTACTAATCATGTGAGTATATTGAAAAACTGCTACACATTCAACTAATTTGTAGTATATCCCCTCTGGTCTAATCAACAGGCTTACTTTAGCACAAACAAATGACTGTGTAGGCCTACTCTACTAAGGAAACTAAAGAAACCTTGAAGTACTGATAAAGAACACGAGGGTGGCATGGATGAATACTTACTATTTCTCCAAGCAAAACAACATTCTCTCCTCTCACAATGAAGATTCCTCTGGGGATGTCTCCAAACTTCTTGCCCACATGGATGCGCTCGACTGTTTGATGAAAAACTAGGTTGGCTGAAAGAGAAGGTGAAGAGATGAGATAGGGAAGTTAAGATCATTTTCCCTTTGATTGCCTGAATGTACCTACTTGTGAATAAGTTACATTATCTGAGTATTGACAACATCAAACTAAGCTAAGAAGGCTAGTGTTTAAACTGAAATATGATTATTAGTTTGTTCATTTGCCATACCAAACTGGTCAATGCTTCTCAGAAACCCAATTAGCGTTCGTCCATCTCGAAGAAGTACAAGATGCTTTTCTGCAAGAAAAAAAGGAATGTTTATAGTTGAGCCACCGCACGTGGTTACAATGTATCCAAACGTTACGCCCCACAGTGAGGATACAATGTTGCAAGGTCGCCGCGTGTCAAATGATGAATAGTTAACAAGAAGGGGTTCATAATTCACCAGTGACTGTGTTTGATCATTATCATCATCACGGTTTTCGAACGTTGGAAATGTTTTGGGCTTTTCACTCACACTTCTGTCTCAACTCAGCCTAACCTTCGCTATCCCAACTTACTGTCTATGTCATCGATGAGACTCGCGGTCCCTGGCATGTAGTTCATTTTGATCGTGTGTAGTTAATCGCCGTGTATGACATGTGTCAAGACAAATCGTTAAAAAGTAGATATGTATCCTCTCTACAGGAAGAGCAGGGAACGCATGCTCAGGGAAGCCCTTCCTGTAGTTTAACCCATTAACCGCCGATAGCACCGCACATTGGAAAATGTTCTTCTGTAATTTATTATTGTATCCGATAATAGATAACATTGTTATTGTATTTGAATTTCGATATAGTTATTAAAGTGACAATTTAGGCTAATATAACTTGAATAACTGATGTATATTTAGGACATTGCATGTTTCTAATAATGTAATACGTTGAATGAATATGCGTTTGGTTTTTAATAAGACACAAACATTAGGCCATTCAAACAACTACCGCGAATTGTAACCATCGCAATTTGTTTAAACAAATTATTGGTTTAAATCGACGCATTCGGTGGGATCTGCTCTAAACTCTGAGCGCCTATTGGTCAAAATACCAAATATTCCACGCACGTGGAAAAAAGGAAAAGGGAGGGGCGAAAATGAAAGGGGCAAACAATGATATATTTAGCTGCCCATGGTCAATGCCTTCAACAACTCGAGAATTTCAATAAAGCTTTTGTTTTTCATAGCAGTAAGAGCGCTCCGATTTGACAGTCCATTTTATCACGATTTCTTTTAATGACAAACGACAGAAGTGCTGGGGACGCTGCTTGGGTGATGCATCATCAAATGCAGTCGAATCCCAAATCCGCCTGGCCCTCAAATTTCAACTCGGAAAATAATAACGTGAACTGGAATAACGCTATGGTACGACACATTGTATAGCTAATTAATGTCAACACGTAGATAACTAGTTATGTTAATCACATTTTAGAACATACGATTTAATGTTCGTAAACACTCGTTAGTATTTTTGCACTGTATACAGTTGAGCGTTCATTAGCTAGCTAGCTAGTTAGCCTGCGTTCTAGCCAGCCACTTTAGCTAGCTAACCATCTTCTGACCGTTTGTCCCATCTACCTAACTAGTGATGTCCTATATTGCTAGCTACCTAACTTGCTTATTTGGTTATATTTGACATGCAGATTGTCTAGTTATGCAGTTTGTAGTGTATGATTTATATCCTAGCTAGTTAATAGGTACTGTTTTGTGATTCTTCCGCTGCTAGCTAACCTTAGCTAGCTATTATGTAATACAGTAGGAAATGCTTTTGCATTCGGTCAGTGTCTTGCTTAATTACTAGACGATTGGATACTTTAGTCAAACAAGTTCTTGAAGTGACAATAGAGATCTGGGGTTACTGTTTACTCATGTCAATATAGTTGACTATTTAAACATTGCGGATTTTGAGCCCAGGTAAAAAAAATCTTATATATGCCTACAGGACGCTTCCCAATACCCGGGTTACTCCTCAAACTACTGGTATCCCCAGACACATTCCACAGCAGGGCACTATCCAAATGCCTACCCTTCAGCTTCAGGATCTGACGTACAGCCACCTTACAACCCACAGGTACAGTACGGCCTCATGTTATGTCATAGCAAAGGCCCTCTAAATCCACCTCTATACATGGGGATTAAGTCCTAATCCGTCATCTCAAGGGCTCTCACCCTTCCTTGACACTTTGTTACTCATGCACAAATATTTTCACAGACTGGCAGTCTGGCACTCACATTCAAACCCTTACTGATGTAGGCACACATTCCCTCTCTCTCCCTATCCAGGCAATGCAAGCATATCCAAATGGCCACGGCGTTTATAACACTGGTCCAGGCCAATATCCGGCAAATTCTTTCCACCCATCCAACCCATTCTACTGTGCTGAGCAGATGTCTCCCAGGCAGGCAACAGGCCAGTACCCTAGCCAGGGCTGCCCAGGACCAGAGCAGAGCACAGGCGGGTCAGGTCAACCCCACACCCAGCACCAACATCAGCACCACCACTACCCTGGACCACACTGTCAAGGGGTAAGTGCATTCCACCAGGGCAGTGTTTAACAGTGTCTGAGGTAAAGGCAGTTGGGCATAATGGCTCTTGTCTATTTTCTCCCAGGCCCCTAGCTATCCTCCTGGGTCTTACACACACTATGGGGAAGGTGGTCCTGCATTGCCTGCAAACCCCCAATACCCCACTGGACAGGCCCTTCACCCTAGGCCGCAGGCTGAGGCTTGGGCCCACTCAGGTGGTTATGGGCCCTCACACCAGCAGTGGCAGCCAGGCACCCAACCTCTACACAGCAACTATGGGAACCCTGTCCGCCCACAACACCCCCCAGCCTGGCCAGGCACTGGCACTGGAGCCCCACCCCCCTATGAAGCCAAGGTATGTGTGGAACACAAGGGAGGCATCGCAAAGTCCTAAATTGGCCTTTGGTCGTCTCGTCTCCTTTATTTGAACATATTGTTTCTAAAAATACCCTCTAAGTGGTACTAATTTTGTTCTTCTTGGAAGAAAGGGGATAGTTCAGAAAAGCTCATGCCCTCCTCTGGTACCATAGCAGTCTTGGGTCTGAATTAATTTAATTTCTATTCATTACACACTAATTGTGTAAGACTATTTTTTTTACCACCTCAGGACCAGCACTACCCAGGACCTCACCAGCATCAGTGTGCCCCACAGGTGGGACCCAAACCCAGACCAGCCCCCTCCCCTAACCCCACTAATGGCAAGCCTGTCGACTTCAGCTCACCTCCCCAGATGTACAACAAACCAGGACGAGGGGGGGTGCAGGAGCCAAAGCCTTCCCAGGGTGAGCCTCCAACCCAGCCCCAGGGGCCAATCGGGCCCCAGCCCCTGAGCGACAACCCCAGCTTGGCCAAAGTCCAGCAGGTCATGGCCCGGGTGCTTTTGCTCCATGAGGATGTGGATGAGTTTGTGGGTAAAAAATCGGACAAGAGTTACCGATACCTGGAGGAACTGCTGACCAAGGAGCTGCTGGTTCTGGACTCAGTGGAGACCCAGGGACAGGAAGTGGTCAGGCAGGCCCGGAAGGAGGCTGTGCAGAGGATCCAGGCCATCCTGGACCGGCTGGAGAAAAAGGCCTTCTGAATTGGACCGGTTCTGGTTCTAAGGGTCTTACTGTTCTTTTTTTGTGACATTTGAATCTAAACCGGTCCCTTGGAATTAAATGCCCAATTCTGTTTGTTGACTACATCTCCTGGATCGTAAAGGTTTAGATAGACTGGTTCTCAACAAGGACTTTTGGTTTGGAATCAGGCCAGCTTATGCTACTTCACGCAGGTGTGATCAGGAACATAAGAGATGCCATGTCAAAGTATTCATGATGGCAAATGTAATGGTTGTACATATCAAGTCATGACTAAGTTATGGTGTTGTTGGGTTAGTTGTCATAACCCGACATTAGTGTCCATGATGGCTTAAAGCATCGGTTATGTCATGCTTGTGCCAGTGTAATGTAGTCTTATAATGGTGGTTTCATATAGTGTCACCATGTTCATTTAAAAGTAGGTAAATGTTGCCCCTTAATCACTGATAGGGTGAGATGTTTTTGCTTGGTTAATAAGGCTTGGATTTGGCATAGGCTAATCTGATCCTAGATCTGTGTTCAAAGGCCACTTCTACCATGAGTGTTCCATTCACCATGTTTTCTTACATGTTGCGAACCATTTGCACTACCATGAGATTTTCCCTTTATCACTCACCCTAACCTTATCACCCACCTGTCATTGTAAGCAGAATGCAAACAGTGTGCATTCACACACAGCCTTCCAAATTGCCGCAGGGATTTACATTAAGGGTTGCCCCATTGCCTTTGTCAAGGTAACTGGGCGGTCATGCAAGTTGAGCCTGCTCTGAGGTTGCTCCATTTGTCAGGTGATATGTTTTTAAGAAGTGAATACAACCAAACTGCAAATAATTTCAATAGCCTAAAACTGATATCCCTTTAGGTGAATGACAGGATTTATGGCAGTTGGGCAGGTCACCTTTTTTTTACTGATTTAAAAAAAGTGAAAGGCAGGCAATATGGCGCTTCTGCTTAATTTACATTTGAGCAAGTTATCATAATATTTGAGCAACCAAAAAATGATCCTGAGTTGCCTTTGTAGACTTTAATATCAGTCCCTAGGTGGGTAACGTTACACACACAGTATCTACAAAGGTGGAGTCAATTGCTTTTCAATGCGGTCGATGGAAGAAATTCAATTAATGACTTAAATTTGCTCAATGGAAATATTGAGGAAGTTTGAATTCACTCCCTGAATAAATTCATGTTTTAATTCGATCTATCCTAACCCTGGTATGTATGTATAGTAGTTGGTCTACAACTCCTCCACAATGCTTTTGCCATTGATTGGTGTTAGACATTGTAATTAAGTGCAGGCCTAGGATCAGTTTAGTGTTATTCTTCGAAGGACGAAAAGGAAAACTGACCTTAGACCCTGTTCAATTACTTCCTTCTTTAGAGTAATCTCTGACCTTTCTACCACAGTTTTACCTTTCATGTTCATATCAGACCAGGACCCATATCCATAAATCGTCTCGGAATATGAGTGATGATCTAGTATCGGGTCCACCCTGTCCATATAATCTTATTCATTATGATCTGAAAGGTGAAACTGAACCTAGATCAGCACTCCTACGTAGAGGCTTTGTGGATACGGGCCCAGTGATATTTTAAGGAAGAAGGATGTATTGAAACAGGTGGTTGGGGTCAGCTTCATCCTACAGCACTATGATTTGATGTTTATTTATTTCAAAACCACAAATCAAATCACTTTCTTAGATTGTGTGAATTTCTTAAATCAGCTACTTTGTTGATCAAAATAATAATAATAATCATGAGTGCCATAATATCGGCAGGTGCTTTTTCAAATCGTTATAAAAAATCTACTTTAAATCTCTTAAGCTTTGCATGGATCAAAATGTTCTGTTTGTCATGTTTCTTTTTTTCCTGTGATGTTATTGTGTTCAGATAGAGAACCATTTGCTAACTAAAAAAGATCTATATTTGTAACAGGGACCAAGGTCCTGTCTACAGCGGTTTCTGACGTAATGCATGTTTCCAACAGAAGACTATTTTCCTGACTGATTCAGAAATGACTACAGCTCAAACAGATGAATTGCATTAAATGTCAGTACATTTTTCAAATGTGTTATGCATGTTATTGTATAGTCTTTTGGAAAACATACCATAAACACTCAAAATTAACAAGAGTTTGTCATATGATAGGTGGGAGAGAGAAAATGAAAGACGTTTGAATGAAGTGAGGGGTAAAGAAAGTGAGACAACACACTGCAAGCTGATACACAGTACCAGTCAAAAAAGTTTGGACACACCTACTCATTCCAGGTTTTTCTTTATTTTTACTCTTTTCTACATTGTAGACTTAAACAATGAAATAACACATGGAATCATGTAGTAACCAAAAAATGTTAAACAAATCAACATATTTTATATTAGATTCTTCAAAGTAGCCACCCTTTGCCGAGTGGCGCAGTGGTCTAAGGCACTGCATCTCAGTACTAGAGGCGTCACTACAGGCCCTGGTTGGATTCCAGGCTGTATCACAACCGGCTGGGATTGGGAGTCCCACAGGGCGGTGCACAATTGGCCCAGCGATGTTAGGGTTTGGCTGGGGTAGGATTGTTCTTAACTGACTTGCCTAGTTAAATCAAATATGACAGTGTTGCACACTTGGTGCTCTCTCAACCAGCTTCACAATGTAGTCACCTTGAATGCATTTCATTTAACAGGTGTGCCTTCTTAAAAGTTAATTTGTGGAATTTCACTCCTTCTGAATGCGTTTGAGCCAATCAGTTGTTTTGTGACAAAGTAGGGGGGTATACAGAAGATAGCCCTCTTTGGTAAAAGACCAAGTCCATATTATGGCAAGAACAGCTCAAATAAGCAAATCGAAATGACAGTCCATCATTACTTTAAGACATGGAAGGTCAGTCAATCCGGAAATGTTTTATAACTTTTACATTTCTTCAAGTGCAGTTGCAAAAACCATCAAGCACCATGATGAAACTGACTCTCATGAGGACCTCCACAGGAATGGAAGACCCAGAGTTACCTCTGCTGCAAAGGATAGAGTTAACTGCACCTCAGATTGCAGCCCAAATAAGTTAAACACACATATCTCAATACCAACTGTTCAGAGGAGACTTTGTGAATCAGGCCTTCATGAGGAAATTTCTGCAAAGAAACCACTACTTAAAGGACACCAATAAGAAGAGACTTGCTTGGGCAAAGAAACACAAGCAATGGTCATTAGACCGGTGGAAATCTGTCCTTTGGTCTGATGTGTCCAAATTTGAGATTTTTGGTTCCAACTGCTGTGTCTTTGTGAGACGCAGAGTAGGTTAACAGATGATCTCTGCATGTGTGGTTCCCACCGTGAAGCATGGAGGAGGTGATGTGATGGTGCTTTGCTGGTGACACTGTCAGTGATTAATTTACAGGACTGGTACTTCCGGCGCCGACAGAGATGGCCGCCTCGCTTCGCGTTCCTAGGAAACTGCAGTTATTTGTTTTTTTTACGTGTTATTTCTTACATTAGTACCCCAGGTCATCTTAGGGTTCATTACATACAGTCGAGAAGAACTACTGAACATAAGAGCAGCGTCAACTCACCATCAGTACGACCAAGAATATGACTTTCACCCAGGACAACGGAATGGATCCCAGCCGGTGACCCAAAAAACGACTTCGTTAAAGGGGGAAACGGAGCGGTCTTCTGGTCAGACTCCGGAGACGGGCACATCGTGCACCACTCCCTAGCATTCTTCTCGCCAATGTCCAGTCTATTGACAACAAGGTTGAGGAAATCCGAGCAAGGGTAGCATTCCAGAGGGACATCAGAGACTATAACGTTCTTTGCTTCACGGAAACATGGCTCACTAGAGAGACGCTATCGGAATCGGTGCAGCAAGCTGGTTTCTCCATGCATCGCGCCGACAGAAACAAACATCTTTCTGGTAAGAAGAGGGGCGGGGGCGTATGCTTCATGGTTAATGTGACGTGGTGTGATCATAACAACATACAGGTACTCAAGTCCTTCTGTTCACCTGATTTAGAATTCCTCACAATCAAATGTCGACCGCATTATCTTCCAAGGGAATTCTCTTAGATTATAATCACAGCCGTATATATTCCCCCCCAAGCAGACACATCGATGGCTCTGAACGAACTTTATTTGACTCTTTGCAAACTGGAATCCATTTATCCGGAGGCTGCATTCATTGTAGCTGGGGATTTTAACAAGGCTAATCTGAAAACAAGACTCCCTAAATTTTATCAGCATATCGATTGCGCAACCAGGGCTGGAAAAACCTTGGATCACTGCGATTCTAACTTTCGCGACGCATATAAGGCCCTGCCCCACCCTCCTTTCGGAAAAGCTGACCACGACTCCATTTTGTTGATCCCTGCCTACAGACAGAAACTAAAACAAGAAGCTCCCGCGCTGAGGTCTGTTCGACGCTGGTCCGACCAATCTGATTCCACACTCCAAGACTGCTTCCATCACGTGGACTGGGATATGTTTCGTATTGCGTCAGACAACAACATTGACGAATACGCTGATTCGGTGAGCGAGTTCATTCGAACGTGCGTTGAAGATGTCGTTCCCATAGCAATGATTAAAACATTCCCAAACCAGAAACCGTGGATTGATGGCAGCATTCGCGTGAAACTGAAAGCCCAGACCACTGCTTTTAATCAGGGCAAGGTGACCGGAAACATGACCGAATACAAACAGTGTAACTATTCCCTCCGCAAGGCAATCAAACAAGCTAAGCGTCAGTATAGAGACAAAGTAGAATCTCAATAAAACGGCTCAGACACAAGAGGTATGTGGCAGGGTCTACAGTCAATCACGGATTACAAAAAGAAAACCAGCCCAGTCACGGACCAGGATGTCTTGCTCCCAGGCAGACTAAATAACTTTTTTGCCCGCTTTGAGGACAATACAGTGCCACTGACACGGCACGCAACTAAAACATGCGGACTCTCCTTCACTGCAGCCGACGTGAGGAAAACATTTAAACGTGTCAACCCTCGCAAGGCTGCAGGCCCAGACGGCATCCCCAGCCGCGCCCTCAGAGCATGCGCAGACCAGCTGGTGTGTTTACGGACATATTCAATCAATCCCTATCCCAGTCTGTTGTTCCCACATGCTTCAAGAGGGCCACCATTGTTCCTGTTCCCAAGAAAGCTAAGGTAACTGAGCTAAACGACTACCGCCCCGTAGCACTCACTTCCGTCATCATGGAGTGCTTTGAGAGACTAGTCAAGGACCATATCACCTCCACCCTACCTGACACCCTAGACCCACTCCAATTTGCTTACCGCCCAAATAGGTCCACAGACGATGCAATCTCAACCACACTGCACACTGCTCTAACCCATCTGGACAAGAAGGAATACCTATGTGAGAATGCTGTTCATCGACTACAGCTCGGCATTTAACACCATAGTGCCCTCCAAGCTCGTCATCAAGCTCGAGACCCTGGGTCTCGACCCCGCCCTGTGCAACTGGACTTCCTGACGGGCCGCCCCCAGGTGGTGAGGGTAGGCAACAACATTTCCACCCCACTGATCCTCAACACTGGGGCCCCACAAGGGTGCGTTCTGAGCCCTCTCCTGTACTCCCTGTTCACCCACGACTGCGTGGCCACGCACGCCTCCAACTCAATCATCAAGTTTGCGGACGACACAACAGTGGTAGGCTTGATTACCAACAACGACGAGACGGCCTACAGGGAGGAGGTGAGGGCCCTCGGAGTGTGGTGTCAGGAAAATAACCTCACACTCAACGTCAACAAAACTAAGGAGATGATTGTGGACTTCAGGAAACAGCAGAGGGAACACCCCCCTATCCACATTGGTGGGAGAGTAGTGGAGAGGGTAGTAAGTTTTAAGTTCCTTGGTGTACACATCACAGACAAACTGAATTGGTCCACCCACACAGACAGCATCGTGAAGAAGGCGCAGCAGCGCCTCTTCAACCTCAGGAGGCTGAAGAAATTTGGCTTGTCACCAAAAGCAGTCACAAACTTGTCACAGGAAGGCCATAAAGATCATCAAGGACAACAACCACCCGAACCACTGCCTGTTCACCCCGCTATCATCCAGAAGGCGAAGTCAGTACAGGTGCATCAAAGCTGGGACCGAGAGACTGAAAAACAGCTTCTATCTCAAGGCCATCAGACTGTTAAACAGCCACCACTAACATTGAGTGGCTGCTGCCAACACACTGACTCAACTCCAGCCACTTTAATAATGGGAATTGATGGGAAATGATGTAAAATATATCACTAGCCACTTTAAACAATGCTACCTAATATGATGTTTACATACCCTACATTATTCATCTCATATGTATATGTATATACTGTACTCTATATCATCTACTGCATCTTTATGTAATACATGTTTCACTAGCCACTTTAACTATGCCACTTTGTTTACACACTCATATCATATGTATATACTGCACTCAATACCATCTACTGTATCTTGCCTATGCCGCTCTGTACCATCACTCACTCATATATCTATTTATATATTCTTATCCCCTTACACTTGTGTCTATAAGGTAGTAGTTTTGGAATTGTTAGCTAGATTACTTGTTGGTTATTACTGCATTGTCGGAACTAGAAGCACAAGCATTTCGCTACACTCGCATTCTGCTAACCAAGTGTATGTGACAAATAAAAGTTGATTTGATTTGAGGACAATGACCCAACATACCTTAAGGCTGTGTAAGGGCTATTTGACCAAGAAGGAGTGATGGAGTGCTACATCAGATGACCTGGCCTCTACATCACCCGACCTCAACTCAATTGAGACGGTTTGAGATCAGTTGGACCGCAGCGTGAAGGAAAAGCAGCCAACAAGTGCTTAGCATATGTGGGAGCTCCTTCAAGACTGTTGGAAAACCATTCCTCATGAAGCTGGTTGAGAGAATGCCAAGCGTGTGCAAAGCTGTCATCAAATCAAAGGGTGGCTGCTTTTGAATAATCTAAAATATATTTGGATTGATTTAACACTTTTTTGGTTACTACATGATTCCATATGTGTTATTTCATAGTTTTGATGTCTTCACTATTATTCTACAATGTAGAAAATAGTACAAATAAAGAAAAACCAATAGGTGTCCAAACTTTCGACTGGTACTGTATTTTCTCTATGGATTTAATGTATTCTGTCATTCATTCTGTGATTAGTTTACCTCCCTAAAGAAACCCTATCTCAGAATGACTAGCCATGAGAAAAATTAAATGAATGTATTTTGGTGAAGTTGAGACGGAGGCACATACACCCTTGCCTGCCAACTAGCTTTCAGATCTTTAAATAGGTAGCTATTTTGATGCGAAAGCAAAACAGTCTCTGCGAGCCTTGTGAAAAACGCCTTGAATTTGATTTATGGGACAGGGCATCAGATGGCTCTGAAGACTCCCAGGAGCGAGCAACTCTGAAGCAAAGCGCCGGTATAAAACCTACACCTGTTCAACTCTCTTTAGGATCCCTGTGAAGCAAACCTACAATCATTACTTTTGCTGCTCTAGAAAGAAGTATGGAGATGTAGTCTGTCTCCCTTGCATAGTGATAGACAAGATCCTTTATACAGTAGGGCTCATTTACACTGTTCTTTCCCAGGTCCGGTTCCAGCAAAACGCAGCAGCTGCAACATATATATTGTTTAATTATCTTCATTCTCGGACTGGGCTTCAAACCATTTTGAAGAAAAACTGGATTTGTATGTAACCTGCAGAGGTATTGTATCAGAGCTATATCAGATATTTTAAAAGCAGAACAAAATGTCTTTTACCTCCAAACTCCCCCCGTCCTGGAACGACAGACCCCCTCCTCGTAAGGTGGAGATTGACCTGAGTTCACCAGGGCTGGCTGTGTTGGAACTGGAACGACTCCTGTTCACTGGGAAAGCCATCAACAGCCATGCAGACGAAGTATGGCCCAGACTTTACGTTGGAGACCAGTAAGTGCAGTGACAATACTTTTCCTTTCATATTGGTTGACACTGGAATTTAACCTAGGGTCACTTTAAGTGGACAAGAATTTTGTATGTTGTCGGCTCCATAGAGACTAATCCAACGCATCATTTGGACAAGGCTCTGATGTGTGTAAGGGGAGCTGATCATAAATCAGTTTTTAAATGCTTGGGCCCTCTAAAGTAACTTGAGTGTGTTCAGTGTTGGGAAAGTGCATAGGTTTATCTGATAATAGTTCCCAATGTGGACCTCAGTAGTGTGAATTCTTAATATCAGATTGGATAAGAGCAAATATCTGGCAATCTATATAGATCTAGCATAAACGTAAGGCCTCAGTGTCAACAGACCTGGAAATTGTTACTTGTTCATTGTAGACTGCATTTATTTGTTTATTCTAATCTTGTCCTCAACATGTGCAAACCATTTTCATAGTTATGCGATACTGTTTTTGAATAATTTTGAAACTTGTGGTTTTCATAGGGACAGTGCTACGAATGTCCGCCAGTTGGCCAACCATCATGTCACCCACGTCTTGAATGCAAACCACAGTAAACGGAGAGACGGTGCGGAGACTTACCTGGGAATGAACATCAAATACTTTGGCATCGAGGCTCATGACTCCTGTAACTTTGACATGAGTGTCAACTTCCAGACTGCAGCAGACTTCATCCACAGGGCCCTCAGTGGAGGAGGTGAGTGGAAGTCCAGACCAGGGGCTTGTTCAGTGGAGGTGAGTGGAAGTCCAGATCAAGGGCTTGTTCAGTGGAGGTGAGTGGAAGTCCAGATCAAGGGCTTGTTCAGTGGAGGTGAGTGGAAGTCCAGATCAAGGGCTTGTTCAGAGGAAGAGGTGAGTGGAAGTATTTTTTTAAATTGAGCCTTTAACTAGGCAAGTCAGTTAAGAACTAATTCTTATTTACAATGACGGCCTGCCTACCCTGGCCAAACCCGGACGATGCTAGGCCAATTGTTCGCCGCGCTTTGGGACTCCAAAGTGGAAGTTCAAAAGGGGAGTTTAAAAGTTAAGTACTGCCTCATTGATTGTACTAAAGTACTTCATCGTTTATTGTATGTTCTAGCTTGTTACAGAGTAATACATTGTTCCAATGGAAAATGCCTGTATAATGTTAAAAGTGTGGTATGGCCAAGTGTATGATGAAATGTGCATTGTACATGTCAAAGAATTGTTTCCTATGCAAACATGACATTTCTATCTGCAACGCAGTGAAAGGTCACACTGAAAGGAAGCAGGAGTTTCCAGAGGGGAAGTTACAGTACCACACTGTGCTTAATGGGAAAAATCCATGTTCTCTACCCTCTACCCCCACCTCTCCCTTTTTCTACCCCTTACTTCTCCCTCTTTCTACCCCCCCACCTCTCCCTCTTTCTACCCTCCCACCTCTCCCTCTTTCTTCCCCCTCACCTCTCCCTCTTTCTTCCCCCTCACCTCTCCCTCTTTCGAACCTCTACCCTCCCACCTCTCCCTCTTTCTTCCCCCACCACTCCCTCTTTCTACCCCCCACCTCTCCCTCTTTCTACCCCCACCTACCCCTCCACTCTTTCTACCCTCTACCCCCCACCTCTCCTTCTCCCTACCCCCACCTCTCCCTCTTTCTACCCCTTACCTCTCCCTCTTTCTACCCCCCACCTCTCCCTCTTTCTACCCTCCCACCTCTCCCTCTTTCTTCCCCCTCAACTCTCCCTCTTTCTTCCCCCTCACCTCTCCCTCTTTCTTCCCCCTCACCTCTCCCTCTTTCGAACCTCTACCCTCCCACCTCTCCCTCTTTCTTCCCCCACCACCTCTCCCTCTTTCTACCCCCACCTACCCTCCACTCTTTCTACCCTCTACCCCCATCTCTCCTTCTCCCTACCCCCCACCTCTCCCTCTTTCTACCCCTTACCTCTCCCTCTTTCTACCCCCCACCTCTCCCTCTTTCTACCCTCCCACCTCTCCCTCTTTCTTCCCCCTCAACTCTCCCTCTTTCTTCCCCCTCACCTCTCCCTCTTTCTTCCCCCTCACCTCTCCCTCTTTCGAACCTCTACCCTCCCACCTCTCCCTCTTTCTTCCCCCACCACTCCCTCTTTCTACCCCCCACCTCTCCCTCTTTCTACCCCCACCTACCCCTCCACTCTTTCTACCCTCTACCCCCCACCTCTCCTTCTCCCTACCCCCCACCTCTCCCTCTTTCTACCCCCACCTCTCCCTCTTTCTACCCCCCACCTCTCCCTCTTTCTACCCCCTCCTCTCCCTCTTTCTACACTCTACCACCCCACCTCTCCCTCTTTCTACCCTCTACCCCCACCTCTCCCTCTTTCTACCCTCTACCCCCCACCTCTCCCTCTCCCTACCCCCCACCTCTCCCTCTTTATACCCTCTACCCCCCACCTCTCCCTCTTTCTACCTCTACCTCTCCCTCTTTCTACCCCCCACCTCTCCCTCTTTCTTCCCCTCACCTCTCCCTCACCTATCCCTCTTTCTACCCCCCACTTCTCCCTCTTTCTTCCCCCTCACCTCTCCCTCTTTCTATCCCCTCACCTCTCCCTCTTTCTCCCCCCCCCACCTATCCCTCTTTCTTCCCCCCACCTCTCCCTCTTTCTCCCCCCCCACCTCTCCCTCTTTCTACCCCCTCACCTCTCCCTCTTTCTACCCTCCCACCTCTCCCTCTTTCTACCCTCCCACCTCTCCCTCTTTCTACCCCCCACCTCTCTCTCTTTCTACCGCCCACCCTCCCCCTTTCTACCCCCTACCCTCCCTCCTCTCCCTCTTTCTTTCCCCCTCACCTCTACCTCCTTCTACCCTCTCGCTCCCTCTTTCTACCCTCCCACCTCTCCCTCTTTCTACCCTCCCTCCTCTCCCTCTTTCTACCCTCCCACATCTCCCTCTTTCTACCCTCCCACATCTCCCTCTTTCTACCCTCCCACCTCTCCCTCTTTCTACCCTCCCACCTCTCCCTCTTTCTACCCCCCACCCTCCCTCTTTCTACCCCCTACCCTCCCTCCTCTCCCTCATTCTACCCTCCCACCTCTCCCTCTTTCTACCCTCCCACCTCTCCCTCTTTCTACCCTCCCACCTCTCCCTCTTTCTACCCCCTCTCTCCCTCTTTCTACCTCTCCCTCTTTCTTACCTCCACCTCTCCCTCTTTCTACCCCCACCTCTCCCTCTTTCTACCCCCACCTCTCCCTCTTTCTACCCCCTACCTCCCCACCTCTCTCTCTTTCTACTGCCCACCCTCCCTCTTTCTACCCTCTACCACCCCACCTCTCCCTCTTTCTACCCCCCACCCTCCCTCTTTCTACCCTCTACCACCCCACCTCTCCCTCTTTCTACCCTCTTACCCCCCCACCTCTCCCTCAGGTATAGTGCTGGTGCACTGTGCAGTGGGGGTGAGTCGTTCAGCCACCCTGGTTCTTGCCTACCTGATGCTGAGACAGAACCTGACCTTGGTGGATGCCATCTGCGCCGTGAAGGACAACCGCGGTGTGATCCCCAACAGAGGCTTCCTCCGACAACTCATCAACCTGGACACCAAACTGTATGGCCACCTCCGCAACACTACCTACATCTAGAAGACTGATTATATCAGCTTCTATTCTATTCTCTTTCGTCTATTTGAGCAGTGGGTCACAAACCTTTTCTTTTTTGGGAAACATTTCTAAAAAAAGAATCATACTGTGACACTTTCTGTATTTTCAAAGTTCTATATCTTGAAAATGTATTTGCTGACATGCAAAACATTTTGGTACTGTACCAGCAGTGGACTAATGAAACAAATACCAAAATATAGTTTGAGTGTAATTTTCCTTTAAATTGGTGAAGGCTATGTGGGAGACTTGCATTCTAGTTCCCAGTATTCAAAGTTTAGCTGTATTCCATGTTCTGCTTTTCCTAGCAGTGTCTGGCTGTAGAATTATTTTTACATACCTCCCTTTAGAGATAAGACCGCTGATCGTTTGGAGGTCAAACTTGATAAACCTGTCTTATTGGCAAATAAGTGGCAATATTATGTAGCCTACTGTAACTTAAGCTTGTGCTGTACACATTTTCGGCAACATACATTTGTTTATTGAGTATTTTGTATGTTTCAAGCTGATATGAGTATGAAATTACTATGACATATTAAAGTATGTGTGTATACATTTTCCTAGTACTTCCCTGTTTCTTCCTTGTGTTGCAGAAGCTCCGGGTTCCAACCACAGAACCTGTGACTTCTCTATTTTCTCCCAGCATGACACCATGCTCCATGGCATAAATACTGTACCTCCACATCTCAACATCATGGCGTCGGTTCATCTGTAAAGGAGCCTATCCTCTACTGGCCTTTAAAGGTCCAATCCATCCGTTTTATCTCAATATTAAATCACACCGACTCGGTCTCAACCTTTAAGTCTTTATTGAAGACTCATTTCTTCAGTAGGTCCTATGATTGAGTGTAGTCTGGCCCAGGAGTAATGAAGGTGAACGGAAAGGCACTGGAGCAACGAACTGCCCTTGCTGTCTCTGCCTGGCCGGTTCCCCTCTCTCCACTGGGATTCTCTGCCTCTAACCCTATTACGGGGGCTGAGTCACTGGCATACTGGTGCTCTTTCATGCCGTCCCTAGGAGGGGTGCGCCACTTGAGTGGGTTAAGTCACCGACGTGATCTTCCTGTCCGGGTTGGCATCCCCCCTTGGGTTGTGCCGTGGCGGAGATCTTTGTGGGTTATACTCGGCCTTGTCTCAGGAAGGTAAGTTGGTGGTTGAAGATATCCCTCCAGTGGTGTGGGGGCTGTACTTTGGCAAAGTGGGTGGGGTTATATCCTTCCTGTTTGGCCCTGTCTGGGGGTATCATTGGATGGGGCCGCAGTGTCTTCCGACCCCTCCTGTCTCAGCCTCCAGTATTTATGCTGCAGTAGTTTGTGCTGGGGGGCTAGGGTCAGTCTGTTATATCTGGAGTATTTCTCCTGTCTTATCCGGTGTCCTGTGTGAATTTAAGTATGCTCTCTAATTCTCTCTTTCTTTCTGAGGATCTGAGCCCTAGGACCATGCCTCAGGACTACATGGCATGATGACTCCTTGCTGTCTCCAGTCCACCTGGCCGTGCTGCTGCTCCAGTTTCAACTCTTCTGCCTGCGGCTATGGAACCCTGACCTGTTCACCGGACACGCTACATGTCCCAGACTTGCTGTTTTCAACTCTCTAGAGACAACAGGAGTGGTAGAGATACTCTGAATGATCGGCTATGAAAAGCCAACTGACATTTACTCCTGAGGTGCTGACCTGTTGCACCCTCAACAACCACTGTGATTATTACTATTTGATCTTGCTGGTCATCTATGAACGTTTGAACATCTTGGCCATGTTCTGTTATAATCTCCACCCGGCACAGCCAGAAGAGGACTGGCCACCCCTCATAGCCTGGTTCCTCTCTAGGTTTCGGCCTTTCTAGGGAGTTTTTCCTAGCCACCGTGCTTCTACACCTGCATTGCTTGCTGTTTTGGGTTTTAGGCTCGGTTTCTGTACAGCACTTTGAGATATCAGCTGATGTAAGAAGGGCTTTATAAATACATTTGATTTGATTTCTGGGTCAAAACTAACTAGCTTACTGTGATTGTTTTTAATTAAAATTGTTATAAAGAAACAAACCTAGATATAATCACAGATACATTTCTCAATCAATAATTTGGCTAGGACTGTCTGGGAGTGGTCTGAGGTGGGAGGGGGAAACTGAAAACTAGTTGTTATTGGCAGAGAGGTTTGGAACTCTTTCTTATTGGTCTATTAAACGAATTTACCGCCTGGTGATGACAATATAGTGTATATATAGTGTATATAAAACACAGGAAAATCGGCACTGGGCCTTTAAAACAGAATTACCTGGTTCCACTGCTAGATATGATGTGGCTCATTATTGTATCATCTGGGACTTGCCAGCTAATGCAAACAATGACCACATACACATTTTGCAACAAAGGAGTCTCCATTTCCAATTATGTTATGGCTCAATTAACCACCTGATAAATATGTTTGTCTGGTGGAATTACCGATATTATTACCTGACAATACAATAGTGCACAGGACCGTGTGCTTCAAGAAATCTCACATGTTAAACTGGAATCTCCTGACTTCCCCCTTGCACACTGTGTAGGAGTTGTCATGCAGGCTTTTTCTATAAGTGCTTCCTCCTTTTTAGTTTTTAATAACACACTGTCATACAGGGAGGCAGATCTGTTCGACCTGAACTGTGAGAAAATGTTACTCACTGTGGTGTTGTGTTTACCTGTAATTTTTGTCCCGTGGAGCGACTCATTACCGACGAGACGACAGCCGGGTCCAGTCAACAACCGACCGATTATTGGTGCGTAAAAAAAAAAATCGTTTTTTGTTGTTGGGTAAAACGATTTAAAGAAAATACAATATAGAAAAAACTAACAAATTGTATACAACGGTACAAACATTACAAACAGTCAGAGGAACACCGACAATACATTATAAATACCCTGTACAAAAATTGAGTTTTGATGGGTAAGAAGAACTTGTGTTAATATACAGCTAAATTGGTTTTCGACTCAAATGTACATGAATGAATATGGAATTTAGCTAAAAATAACAATTAGGTTGCATAGAGCAATAACTTTGTTTTGAAGAGGAATAAAGTCAATACATGCTAAATTGAAATTGTTATAGAATTTATATATGAATGAAAATTAATGGACTCTAAAGGCAGAAACTGAAGACAGTGAATTACTTTTGCTCATTATGTAGTCTACAGATACTCTCATCAAACTTCACTGGAACTTTTTGAGAAGTCCTGATGGATGGATACTGGTATGGACTGTAGCTTATAATGTCTGTATGTCCCACAGGAATTTTAACTCAAGAAGTAGAAGATGATGTGATGAAGCCGTTTGGAAAGACCTACATCCCTGCTTCCTATGTCAAGTATATAGAGTCAGCGGGAAGTAGAGTGGCACCTATCAGGTAGGCCGACATAAAGTTCTCAACTTCTCACTTTTGATAAGTATCCTTTTTCCTCTGTTTCATGGACAAAGCAAAATCCATACCCCAAGGGGGTACATACCAATATTACATCTACACTGCCGTAAAAAGGATTTGCTCCTTTCAGATTATCTATTTTTGCATATTCTTGATAGTGAATGTTATCAGATCTTCAACCAAAACACAACTGGGTCATAAAGCAAGACAATGATCCAAAACACACAATCAATTCTAGATGAAAATGGCTAAAAGGCAACACATTTGATGTTTTGGTCCAGACCTTATCCCAATTGAGATGTTGTGGCGGGACTTCAAACAAACAGTTCACGCTTGAAAACCCACAAATGTACATTTACATTTACATTTAAGTCATTTAGCAGACGCTCTTATCCAGAGCGACTTAGCTGAGTTAAAGCAGTTCTGCATGGAAGAGAGGGCCAAAATTAATCCACAGCGACATGAGAGACTGATCAACAACTACAGGAAGATGGGCCTCCCGGGTGGCGCAGTGGTCTAAGGCACTGCATTGCAATTGTGCTAGCTGTGCCACCAGAGATTCTGTGTACGAGCCCAGGCTCTGTCGCAGCTGGCCGCGACCGAGAGGCCCATGGGGCAGCGCACAATTGGTGCAGCGTCATCCGGGTCAGGGAGGGTTTGGCTGGCAGAGAGGGTTTGTCTCATCGTGCACGGGCTGGGAGCTGACCAGGACGCCAGGTGTACAGGTTGGATGTGCATTGTGTCAAGAAGCAGTGCGGCTTGGTTGGGTTGTGTTTCGGAGTCCGTACAGGAGTTGCAGCGAATTGGTTACCACGAATTTTGGGAGAAAAAAAACTACAGGAGTCATTACAGCTAAAGCTGGCAACTGGTGACAACCAGTTATTGAGTGTAAGGGGACAATTCCTTTTTCACACAGGGGCATTGGGCATTGCATAACTTTGTTTATGAAATAAAGTAAATGCGTTGTTTGTTAAGTCAGGTCCCCTTGAGATAATATTAGGCTTTGGTTGACGATCTGATGACAATCACTATCAAACATGTGCAAAAGTAGAGAACATTTGAGAGGGGGCACATCCTGGAAATAACATATTGAACATAGCAGCCTATAACTGTGCATGGCTGGTCATCCAAAATGTATTTCTCAAACCTTCAAAAGCTTTACCCCTTTTAATCAGTGCCTGTTCCTCTCCTACAGGTTGACTCAAAGTACTGCCGAGTATGAGAAGATTTTCAAGTCAATTAATGGGTAAGCTATTGTATTAGAATTTCTTTCCTATATAGGAATTGTGTGTATTTTATTGTTTTTACGTGATTGCAAACCAATGTAAAATGATTGATTGATTTATTGATTGATTAATCTCACAGCCTGCTACTCATCGGAGGTTCGTCAGATCTCGAGACGTCAGACTTTGCAAAGGTGGCAGGGATCTTCTACAGGCTTGCCCTCAAGGTCAGTGGTGCTGCTGAACAAAGCTGGCTACTGTCTGTCTAGGCCTCTTTTTACATCTGTCCATTTGATTGTATGTATGTTTACCATCAGTAAACATCTCACATTATCCCAAAAGTGTCTAATTTACTGATGTGTTCCCTTGTTTCAGGCCAATGATGCTGGAGACTCCTTTCCTATCTGGGGCACATGTCTAGGGATGCAACTGCTGACTTGTCTGGTGGCTGGAGAGAACCTGCTGACCAAAACCACAGCTGAGAACATGGCCCTTCCCCTGAACCTCACCAAAGGTATGGCCCAATCCTTTCACACCTCTGTAGGGGAGTCAAGTGCTAAGAATAAGGTCAAGGATACGGTTTGATACTGGGTCTGAAGCATAGACTGAATGGTCTGAAGACTTCCTAATGATGCACATGCTAAAATGGACCACTGGAGGGCAGAGAATACAGAAGAAGAGTGGTCTTATGTCAACATTTCAATGAAGCTCATGAGGGAAACTACATCCTGACAACTCCCACACTTATTGTAAAACAGTTTCTATCTTCACGTAGTGCATTTATGCTTCCTCTTGAATGAGTTTTGCTCCCTATGGTTGTAACCTAAAGAACTACATTGGAATGTCTTTCCTCTCTTCCTGCAGAGGCCCATTCCAGTCAAATGTTTCAGGGGTTCCCCAGTGACGTCATGAAGGCATTATCCCAGGAAGCTTTGACAGGGAATTTTCACCAATATGGAGTGACCATGAAGGTGCAATCAGATTTCAAATGAGTATTGGTTAGTGTACAGCTCTGTTGAACACAATATGACTCTGTACTGGTGTTGACTATTAACTCCTTTGCTTACAGACATTCAAGGAAAATGAGAAGTTACAAAGTTTCTTCTCCATCTTGTCCACGAACACAGCTGAAAATGGTGCCATCTTTGTCTCAACCATGGAAGGTATAATCAACTACAAGTAGAATTACAGTTTTCAATGTGTCATCCATTCAATGAATAAAATGGGCCTGTAAAAGATCACAGTGATTTACATAGTTTTTTGCATAAAGCAGTTTGGGTGGGCTGCATAATCTGTATGAGCTATGCTGTACATATGAATGGTTGTTATCATTATAATAATTGTATTCACTAAATTGTATAGTGTAATGATACTATTGCTCTGATTGCTCACCACCAGGAAGGACATCTAAGGAAATAGGGTGTAGTCTGCTCGCTGTCATAAGGTAACGTGAGATCCTGTGTTGAGTTTGGAACTGTCTTCCCCCCCCAGGGAGGACCTACCCCTTCTATGGGGTCCAGTGGCATCCTGAGGTGAACCGTTTCCAGTGGGACCCCAAACTCAACTTCCCCCACTCCTCAGGCGCTGTACGCGTGGCCTCGCTACTGGCTGAGTTCTTTGTCAATGAAGGTGGGTAATCAGATCACACCTATTGAAGTTTAATCGTTGTGTTCTTTACAGTCAGACAGATACAGTATATTGTATTGTACATGTTATTTTATGACAGTGTAGTGTTAACTAGTGAGGTTTCGTAAATCGTGAAATTTGGCCTTTTGGATGCACAATACAGTTTTATTCTGTGTTAAAAGGCAGGAGAAGTATGCATCACTTCGACCAGCCTGAGGAAGAGGCCGTGTCACTCATATACAACTACACACCAACCTACGCTGGCAACTTCACTGGATACGAGCAGATCTACTTCTTCTGAGATGTTGAAGTTCTGCCCTCACAACTCTATAATTCATCCCTGATGTTATTATGGGATGTTATGAGAAGTTTACCATGGGCACTAATTGATGTTGGGCGTAAATTGCTGGAGATTGCTGTTGGACGTAAATTCTTATTGTTGAATGAATTCAACCTTCTGGCCCAATCTACACTGAACAAAAATATAAACGCAACATGTAAAGTGTTGGTACCATATTTCATGAGCTGAAATAAAATATCCCAGAAATGTCCCTTTGCCAATTTTCCTTTGCATTTCTCCTTTGCCAAGATAATCCATCCACCTGACAGGTGTGGCAGATAAGCTGATTAAACAGCATGATCATTACACAGATGCACCTTGTACTGGGGACAATAAAAGGCCACTCTAAAAATGTCCAGTTTTGTCACACAACACAATACCACAGATGTCTCAAGTTTTGAGGGAGCGTGCAATTAGCATGCTGACTGCAGGAATGTCCACCAGAGCTGTTGCCAAAGAATGTAATGTTAATTTCTCTACCATAAGCCACTCAAGTCTTTTGAGAGAATTTGGCAGTATGTGTGGTTGTGAGGTGGCGAGCGGTTTGCTGATGTCAACTTTGTGAACAGAGTGCCCCATGGTGGGGTTATGGTATAAGCTACAGACAACGATCACTGTTGCATTTTATCAATGGTCATTTGAATGCACAGAAAGATCCCGAGGCACATTTGCATATCTGTTTTCCCAGTCATGTGAAATTAATAGAGTAGGGCCTTTTGCATTTATTTAAATTGCCTGATTTCCTTATATGAACTGTAACTAAAGTAACATCTTTGAAATTGTTGCAGGCTGCGTTAATATTTTTGTTCAGTATAATAACATCGTATGCGAGCCTACGACCGAACAATCCATCCAGTCTTAGGGCTCTCTTCATGTAGTGTTGTAGTGTATCTAGTCGTGATGTGTGTTTTGTCCTATTTTTATTTTTTCCCCTTTGACTTTTTATAGGCTGACATTGTAAAAAATAATTTGTTCTTAACTGACTTGCCTAGTTAAATAAAACAAATAAAAAATCCACCCGCGCATCACAACACAAGGAACGTGGTCAGCAAACGGGTCGTCACTAGTTACCACAGCCACAAAGACAAATATGTCTTCTTAAAATTAGATTTGAATCCTAACCATATAATTTACCATAACCTTAAATACACTGCTAACCTTATGCCTAATCCTAGCCTTAAATGAAGACCAAAAAGCACATTTTTGTTTTCATTTCTTTTAACAACATAACCAATCTTGACTTTATGGCTGTCCTATCTAGTGGAAACATTCCAAGTGGGGCCAGGGCAGGTAGCGATTGGACCATCTGGATGTCTATCGCTTTTTTGGGGGTGGGTCAGTTATATACAGATGCTGGGTCAGTTATATACAGTCATTGGTTTGAAGCAGCTTGCGAATATATCCAATTTTTGAATGGTAAATCAGTGGTAGCCTATTTAATTGAACTGTGGAAGGCTGGAATTTATTTTCGAAGTTAGCAACGACATCAGTATCTTAAAGATGAACCGCCGTGTAAATGATCGCTCCATTTTGCCTTTACGCCAATAACTTTACTGATAGGCTACATTTAGCGCCATACGGTGTTTTTATTGGATATATGCTATATTTTCTATTTTGGGCTGGATATCGAATCATACGGTGATTTGAATACAGCCAACTGCAGGATCAACCGTTTGTTGATAAACACGAATCCTTTCTCATACAGGACCACCTCCGGTGCATTGATGCACCCGTTTCAGTGGTTTAACGGTGAGCGTTAATTTTTCTATCTGTTGACGGAAATTGTATGTGTTAAATGCGAAGGACTATTCGACTCTTATTTCAAGGGTTATTGGACTATAAAATAAAAACAACTTAATTTATTATATTTGGTTGATATTTTTAATTTGGCAAGAATGAAGGAGATTAAATACATAAATATTTTTTTGGTCGTTTTCTTTAATTGTATTAGCCTACAGTTGAATATATTTGTGCCACTATGGCTTTCAAGTGGGATTGGTTAAATTTAAATGGCAATATTGAAACTGGTAGTCTAGGCTATCAATCCATTATTTATTCACACAGTCATATTCTATTTATTCAGTGCTCTTGCTATCAACGTATATTGACTATAGGGGATCCACTCAAACTGGGCTTGACCTGTATTGCTATTTCAACAATTCATCCCTTCATTATTTGTCATGTAATCTCATTGCTTTCTTATTGCTGCTTGACGTTCCTTGTTCATGATTCTTACCATCCTCTGCAACTTTCATGTAATCTCATTGATTCTCTTAGAAAGAGCTATGGTGAACTTCAACGTGGTGTGGTTGGAGAATGAAGGTGTTTAGAATTCACAACATTTCTTCATTCTCTTAATGGTCCAGTGTTTGGCTCATTCGAGTATTTGTACCTTTTTAATTTTTTTATTTTGCAGCACACTCATTTTTGAATGTATAAACTATGAATATAGATTGAAGTGCACATGTTATTCTGAGATATCTTGGACTGAATATCATGCCTAGATCTATAAAATATATTCAGCCACTGTTTGACAAAAATGGACGTTTGGAAGATGTTTAAAAATAAAATAAACACGTTTCTGATATTAAAGGCTCCATCAGGCTGCAGACCAAGACAAGGTATGCCAGACCGTTTGGCCTCCTGAATGACATGCCAAACACTCCTCACAATGTCACTGTTGTTTCCCATGGCCTTGACATAACCTTTCGTGACATTTAGTGATGATTGAATTTGAGGAGGAGAATCTCCACACTCAGCCAATACCAGGATCTATTACTATATATTTAGGTCACAATACAGAGGTGATTTGTATTCCTGGAGAGTTACTGTATATCTATATAGCCATAATAATATGACAATGACAAAGGAGCTGGAAGTGGAACCAGACTGGCAACCAGGCAAGTATATCCTCATTCTGTAGGTCAGGAGATTGAAATTCCATACAACTACAGGAGGCCTACAAAATGTTACCTGCTGTGGCCAGGAACGATAGGATACAGAAAAAACATATGCTAGTAAATTGGCTTATACCACATTACATGTATCTACTAGTATTCGGCATCAGTAAATGCCATCTATGGCAGTATACAGCTGGTTTTGAAATCCTAACATGCTCCCCAAATTAGAATACTTATGATCGGAGGATTTTTAAGAGCAGGTGCAGAGGGTGGACCTTCAGCAACCCTCATGGCTGGGCTAGATAAGTGGTTGTTTCTAGTGTCTTACATGTACTGTACACAGACTGATTTGCGTGTGGTTCTCATCTTTTATTTTTCTTGAAAGCACAGATGAATGCTTGTGCTCATGTGAGCTGATTAATATTTGATTGAAGCTCTGTCTGTAAAAAGAGGCAGCAGTAAAATCCTTGTGTGAGTGTAGTCCTCAAACCTCTCCTTAAATCTGCAAAAGTCATTACTACCCACTACCCAAGCCTTTACCTTTTATGAAAATGTTAATGGCTCATTGAGAAATCAGCTCTGTTCTAGAATGAGAACATTAGTGTCACAGTTTTAGATTTACAATGTTAGGAGCAGTTCTGGACTGAGAATGTTAGAGCAGGGGAACGGTTTTAGAATGAGACTGTCAGAACAGTTCTAGATTCAGAATATATAACAGCAGGAGAACAGTAATGCATTCAGAATGTTAAAGCAGGGTTTTCTATGCATCATCTGGCTCTGGTGCCATGGCAACGGGGGTCCCTCTGGAGAGTGCCAATATAGGTCATTGGTCATGGGGGGCTCCTCTCAGTCAGTTAGCTAGTGCACACACACACACACACATACAGAGACATTCATGTACGACCCACATTTGAGTCTGAGTGCAGAGGCATTGCAGGTGATATGTTTCATCAACGGTGAACAGATATGAATACACAGACAAGGACTCTCTTTCGACTTCTCTCTCTCAATGAGACTGTGAAGAGCTTTCTCTCTCTTTACCTCTTTTTCTGTCTTTACTTTAGCCCCCCCTCATGAAACAACCTCTGTTACACACACACACACACACACACACACAGAGAGGGCCATGTCTAATAGACGTCCCCTTAACAGAGGAATAAGATTGCTGGGTGAGTCACCTTGTGTTCAGAACTAGACCAACCTATACTGATCTTTATCCAGTTTACCACTGTTCTCTATGATTCTCCACTCTCCTTTTGACATGTCCAGATATGATGAGAATGCTATAACCACACAGAAACAGTGTCACGACACCAACCAAAAACAAAGATACTATCAACCTGGTCTCATTCAAGACAGTAACCCTAATCCACCTAGAGTTCAGCTGTAGAGGAGTGTGTAGCTGGTGTGTGTGTGTCACTGGCATATTGCACAAAAAACATTGATGACAGTAAATCTCAGTGAGATAAAAATAATGGTGTTCCAAAATTCCATCTAGACACCGTTTCCCTAGAGCACACAAAAAACGACACGTACCTCGGCCTAAACATCAGCGTCACAGGTAACTTCCACAAAGCTGTGAACGATCTGAGAGACAAGGCAAGAACGGCCTTCTATGCCATCAAAAGGAACATAAAATTCAACATACCAATTAGGATCTGGCAAAAAATACTTAAATCAGTTATAGAGCCCATTGCCATTTATGGTTGTGAGGTTTGGGGTCCACTCACCAACCAAGAATTCACAAAATGGGACAACCACCAAATTGAGACTCTGCATGCAAAATTCTGCAAAAATATCCTCTGTGTACAACGTAAAACACCAAGTAATGCATGCAGAGCAGAATTCGGCATATGATCAAAATGCAGAAAAGAGCTGTTCAATTCTACAACCACCTAAAATGAAGCGATTCCCAAACCTTCCATAACAAAGCAATCACCTACAGAGAGATGAACCTGGAGAAGAGTCCCCTAAGCAAGCAGGTCATGGGACTCAAACACAAACAGACCCCACAGAACCCCAGGACAACAATACAATTGGACACAACCAAATCATGAGAAAACAAAAAGATCATTACTTGACACATTGGAAAGAATTAACAAAAAAACATAGCAAACTAGAACGCTATTTGGCCCTAAACAGAGACTGCACTCTGGCAGAATACCTGACCACTGTGACTGGCCCAAACTTAAGGAATGATTTGACTATGTTCAGACTCAGTGAGCATAGCCTTGCTATTGAGAAAGACCTTAGGCAGCCCTGGCAATCAAGAGATGACAGGCTATGTGCACACTGCCCATAAAATGAGGTGGAAACTGAGCTGCACTTCCTAACCTCCTGCCAAATGTATGACCATATTACAGACACATATTTCCCTCAGATTACAGATCCACAAATAATTAAACAACAAATCCAATTTTGATAGACTCTCATATCTATTGGGTGACACACCACAGTGTGCCATCACAGCAGCAATATTTGTGACCGGTTGCCACAAGAGAAAGGCAAACAGTGAAGAACAAACACGATTGTAAATACAACCCATATTTATGTTTATATATTTCCCTTTTGTACTTTAACTATTTGCACATTATATGATATTTGAAATATCTTTAATTTTTTTTAAACGTTTGTGAGTGTAATGTTTACTGTTCATTTTTATTGTTTATTTCACATTAGTTTTTTTTATCTACTTCACTTGCTTTGGCAATGTTAACATATGTTTCCCATGCCAATAAAGCCCTTAAATTGAATTGAGAGAGAGCGCTTACTTTGTTTTCTTTCGTTGATGAGTTATTATAAATACATCAGATGTCAATTAATTAACAGTCTGTCTCATGGAACAATATCTCTGATTTAATTAAAATGCCACCAAAAACTTTCTGTGATTTGAAATGGCTCTAGTTCAAACTTGCAGTAGGGTTCATTTGACCTGGCTCACACAAAGACCTCTCTGTCAGCCTACCCATGTCTCATTAAATCTCCACGGTCAGCCTTCCTCTCTCCCCCACAGTTCCTCTCCTTGTCCCGGTTCTATCTCCCCCCCTGACCTTAAACTGACCATCGACCGACTTGAATGCTTCAGTGATAATGTGGTCTAATAGACACACACATACTGCACACACAGATGGGCTACAGACAACACACCCACGTGGGCGGACAAACCTTCTCTGCGTGGATTTCATTGGTGAATATATGCGCATAAAAATAGAATCAAATGATCTCATAGTTCTATTTCTATGTAGATGCGTGTCTTTGATGTGTAAGTAGCAATTTAGGGGGAACGGCCAGAGTAGTCCCTCAACCCTGCCGTTAACGGGCAAGCACACTACATCCTGAAACAGAAAGGTCTTGGCAGAAGCATTAGTACACTTCTCTGTCCTATTCAACAACTCATGTCCACCAGCCTTGGAATTGGACATTCTCTTTGTCTCCTTGGCCTGTTCTTCTGAGTTGATTTAATTTAAATGCAGTTGACCAACACCTTTCAGGACCTTGTATGTTTTATCAGAGTATTCCCTTGTTTGTCTTTCTCAATCAAGGCTTCCTGCAGACATCAAGTCATTTTTCCCCCAAAATGCTGCCAAATAGAGGACTCAATATTGTCCTGAGAAATGTAAACCACTTTAAATTGATACAAAGTAAAGGCCCTGATGTGTAAAATAGTTAGACCTTTCTCAGTGTTTGATGAAAGAGTGTCTGGATATTTTGCGAAGGCATAGAAACATCAAAGCTACATGATGTCATTCATGTCTTCCAAGACATTGTGCATTATTTATAAATCAGTTAGTCAGATCTTATCTATATTCTCCTATTAATATGGTTGATTTTATTGCAAAACAAGAAAGGAATTTAAATGAATTGAACAGCTTAAATTGCTTTGTCAACAATGCCATTATGTCTTATTTTCTCGGTTTTATCAAACCATTAGTTCTGTTGTAAGTCTTAGAAATCAGGATATGCCTTGTATGATGCCGACTAGTTGCCTAGATACCGTTGTGTACCATTGTCTTGGAGCAGAGATGGAGCCATGTTCTTTCATGGAGCGTAGACGCCATGTTCTTTAATAGAATGGCGATTGCATGGTCTTTCATGGAGCAGCGATGCCATGGTCGTTGTACTTTCTTTGAGAGAGAGTGAGGTATAGACAGAGGTGTGTGTGTGTGTGGTCTATGTGTGCGTGCTTACGTCTGTATCAGAGGTGGACACAGCTACAGCACTGGCAACCCTGACCCTCAGCTGTGATGTCAGTGTGTGTGTGTGTGTGTGTTAGTGTGTGTCTATAGTCTAAACCCTATATTTATTACCTTTTAACATGCCTCTGTGCTCTCAAAATTGCACTTGTTGCCTCTGCAGGATGCCTCTTAATTCTCAGCACTGTGAGGGTGCTGAATGTGCTGGGTGTTCATTTGTTTCTAACACGGTACACTGTGCATGTGTACTTTATCATCTTTGGAGGATGCCTCTTTAACACTATTCTTGTCCCAATGGTGTTTCTATGGTCATAACACTACACTTGTCCCCTGTGTAGGGTGCTTCTGTGGTCTGGGACTGGTCTACTCCAACAAGTCGTGCACCATGCCTCCCATCACCTTCCAGGACCTGCCCCTCAACATCTACATGATCATCTTCGGAACAGGCATCTTCATCTTCATCCTCAGCCTCATCTTCTGCTGTTACTTCATCAGGTGAACTTTGTACAGAGTGGAATAGAATAGTGGGTCAGAGAGCCTGTTGGCTGCAGGGTAAGAGACATCCACACAGACATGCTGTCAGAGCGGTCCACATGCTCACCTCTGTGATAACTTTTCCTGTTAAGAGAGAGAGAGCTGACATTTCCTTCTGTTGACAATGAACTCTCTGATAAGCTGAGGGGGACAACTGTGAGGAAATGAGGCGGCAGGAAGCTGCCTGCCACAGTGTGAGGACAGACTTCACTGGAACTAGGGGAGTGGGGTTCAACGTAACACCCTTGAGAACACCAAAACCCAATGTATATTCAAATCAAGTCAAATTTTATTTCTCACATACACATGGTTAGCAGATGTTAATGCGAGTGTAGCGAAATGTTTGTGCTTCTAGTTCCGACAATGCAGTAATAACCAACAAGTAATCTAACCTAACAATTTCACAACAACTGTACATGTGACTTAAGTGTGTAGCGGTATTGTATTTTCTGTATAGTTATATGGTGGTAGGCTAAAGTATACAGTACCAGTCAAAGGTTTGGACACACCTAGTCATTCAAGGTTTATTTCTTTATTTGTACTATTTTCTACATTGTAGAACAATAGTGAAGACATCAAAACTATGAAATAACACATATGGAATCACGTAGTATTAAACAAATCAAAATATAAACTCAGCTAAAGAAAGAAAAATCCCTTTTTCAGGACCCTGTCTTTCAAAGATAATTCATAAAAATCCAAATAACTTCACAGATCTTAATTGTAAAGGGTTTAAACACTGTTTTCCATGCTTGTTCAATGAACCATAAACAATTAATGAACATGCACCTATGGAACGGTCGTTAAGACACTAACAGTTTACAGACGGAAGGAAATTAAGGTCATAGTTATGAAAACATCGGACACTAAAGAGGCCTGTCTACTGACTCTTAAAAACAGCAAAAAAAGATGCCCAGGGACCCTGCTCATCTGTGTGAACGTGCCTTACGCCTGCTGCAAGGAGGCATGAGGAATGCAGAAAAAATTGCAATGTCTGTACTGTGAGACGCCTAAGACAGTGCTACAGGGAGACAGGACAGACAGCTGATCATCCTCGCAGTGGCATACCACGTGTAACAACACCTGCACAGGATCGGTACATCTGAACATCAGACCTGTGGGACAGATACAGGATGACAACAACTGCCCGAGTTACACCAGGAACGCACAATCCCTCCATCAGTGCTCAGACTGTCCTCAATAGGCTGAGAGAGGCTGGACTGAGGGCTTGTAGGACTGTTGTAAGGCAGGTCCTCATCAGACATCACTGGCAACAACGTTGCCTATGGGCACAAACCCACCGTCGCTGGACCAGACAGAACTGGCAAAAAAGTGCTCTTCACTGTCGAGTCACGGTTTTGTCTCACCAGGGGTGATGGTCAGATTCGCGTTTATCGTTGAAGTAATGAGCATTACACAGAGGCCTGTACTCTGGAGCGGGATCGATTTGGAGGTGGAGGGTCCATCGTGGTCCGGGGCGGTGTGTCACAGCATCATCGGACTAAGCTTGTTGTAATTGCACGCAATCTCAACGTTGTGCGTTACAGGGAAGACATCCTCCTCCCTCGTGGTATCCTTCCTGCAGGTTCATCCTGACATGACCCTCCAGCATGACAATGCCACCAGCCATACTGCTCCTTCTGTGTGTGATGTCCTGCAAGACAGGAATGTCAGTGTTCTGCCATGGCCAGTGAAGAGCCCGTGTCTGAATCCCATTGAGCATGTCTAGGACCTGTTGGATCGGAGGGTGAGGGCTAGGGCCATTCCCCCCAGAAATGTCTGGGAACTTGCAGGTGCCTTGGTGGAAGAGTGGGGTAACATCCCACAGCAAGAACTGGCAAATCTGGTGCAGTCCATGAGGAGGAGATGCACTGCAGTACTTAGTATCTGGTGTGGCCACCAGCTGCATTGACTGTTACTTTTGATTTTGCCCCATTTTGTTCAGGGACACATTGTTCAATTTCTGTTAGTCACATGTATGTGGAACTTGTTCAGTTGATGTCTCATTTGAATCTTGTTATGTTCATACAAATATTTACACATGTTAAGTTTGCTGAAAATAAACGCAGTTGACAGTGAAAGGATGTTTCTTTTTTTGTTGAGTTCATTTTATATTTGAGATTCTTCAACATAGCCAACCTTTGCCTTGATGACACGCTGTTGGCATTCTCTTAACCAGCTTCATGAGCTAGTCTCCTGGAATGCATTTGTTAAAAGTTAATTTGTGGAATTTCTTTACTTCTTAAAGTGTTTGAGCCAATCAGTTGTGTTGTGACAAAGTAGGGGTGGTATACAAAGGATAGCCCTATATGGTAAAAGACCAAGTCCATATTATGGCAAGAACAGCTCAAATTAGCAAAGAAAAATGTCAGTCCATCATTACTTTAAGACAAGGTCGGTCGGTCAATCTGGAAAATGTCAAGAACTTTGAAAGTTTCTTCAAGTGCAGTTGCAAAAACCGTCAAGCACTATGATGAAACTGGCTCTCACGAGGACCGCCACAGGAAAGGAAGACCCAGAGTTACCTCTGCTACAGAGGATAAGTTTATTAGAGTTACCAGTCTCAGAAATTGCAGTTCAAATAAATCCTTCACAGAGTTCATGTAACTACACATCTCAACATCAACTGTTCATTAGAGACTGCATGAACTAGGCCTTCATGGTCCAATTGCTGCAACAAAAACACAACTACTAAAGGACACCAGTAAGAAGAGACTTGCTTCGGCCAAGAAACACAATGGACATTAGACCGATGGAAAACTGTCCTTTGGTCTGATCTGTCCAAATTCTAGATTTTTGGTTCCAACCGCTGTGTCTTTCTGAGATGCAGAGTAGGTGAATGGATGATCTCTGCATGTGTGGTTCCCACTGTGAAGCATGGAGGAGGAGGTGTGATGGTGTGGGGGTGCTTTGCTGGTGACACTGTCCATGATTTATTTAGAATTCAAGGCACACATAACCAGCATGGCTACCACATAATTCTGCAGTGATACGCCATCCCATCTGGTTTGCGCTAAGTGGGACTGACATTTGTTTTTCAACAGGACAATGACCCAACACACCTCCAGGCTGTGTAAGGGCTTTTTGACCAAGAAGGAGAGTGATGGAGTGCTGCATCAGATGACCTGGTCTCCACAATCACCCAACCTCAACCCAATTGGGATGGTTTGGGATGAGTTGGACCGCAGAGTGAAGGAAAAGCAGACAAGAAGTGCTCAGCATACAGTTGAAGTTGGGAAGTTTACATACACCTTAGCCAAATACATTTAAACTCAGTTTTTCACATTTCCTGACATTTAATCTTAGTAAACATTTCCTGTCTTAGGTCAGTTAGGATTACCACTTTATTTTAAGAATGTGAAATGTCAGAACAATAGTAGAGAGAAATGATTTATTTCAGCTTTTATTTCTTTAATCACATTTCCAGTGGGTCAGAAGTATACATTCAAATCAAATCAAATTGATTTATATAGCCCTTCGTACATCAGCTGATATCTCAAAGTGCTGTACAGAAACCCAGCCTAAAACCCCAAACAGCAGGCAATGCAGGTGTAGAAGCACGGTGGCTAGGAAAAACTCCCTAGAAAGGCCAAAACCTAGGAAGAAACCTAGAGAGGAACCAGGCTATGTGGGGTGGCCAGTCCTCTTCTGGCTGTGCCGGGTGGAGATTATAACAGAACATGGCCAAGATGTTCAAATGTTCATAAATGACCAGCATGGTCGAATAATAATATGGCAGAACAGTTGAAACTGGAGCAGCAGCACGGCCAGGTGGACTGGGGACAGCAAGGAGTCATCATGTCAGGTAGTCCTGGGGCATGGTCCTTGGGCTCAGGTCCTCCAAGAGAGAGAAAGAAAGAGAGAAGGAGAAAATTAGAGAACGCACACTTAGATTCACACAGGACACCGAATAGGACAGGAGAAGTACTCCAGATATAACAAACTGACCCTAGCCCCCCGACACATAAACTACTGCAGCATAAATACTGGAGGCTGAGACAGGAAGGGTCAGGAGACCGAGGACACCCCCTGACAGAGCCAAACAGGAAGGATATAACCCTTCACTCAATTCATATTTGGTAGCATTGCCTTTAAATTGTTTAGCTTGGTCAAACGTTTGGGGATCCTTCCACAAACTTCCCACAATAAGTTGGATGAATTTTGGCCCATTCCTCCTCTGTCAGAGCTGGTGAAACTGAGTCAGGTTTGTAGGCCTCCTTGCTTGCACATGCTTTTTCAGTTCTGCCCACAAATCTTCTATGGGATTGAGGTCAGGACTTTGTGATGGCCACTCCAATACCTTGACTTTGTTGTCCTTAAGCCATTTTGCTACAACTTTGTAAGTTTGCTTGGGGTAATTGTCCATTTGGAAGACCCATTTGCGACCAAGCTTTAACTTCCTGACTGATGTCTTGAGATGTTGCTTTAATATATCCACATAATTCCCCTTCCTCATGAAGCCCTCTATTTTGTGAAGTGCACCAGTCCCTCTTGCAGCAAAGCACCCGCACAACATGATGCTGCCACCCCCCTGCTCCACAGTTGGGATGGTGTTCTTCGACTTGCAGGCCTCCCCCTTTTTCCTCCAAACACAACGATGGTCATTATGGCCAACCAGTTCTATTTTTGTTTCATCAGACCAGAGGATATCTCTCCAAAAAGTACGATCTTTGTCCCCATGTGCAGTTGCAAACCGTAGTCTGGCTTTTTTATGGCGGTTTTGGAGCAGTGGCTTCTTCCTTGCTGAGTGGCCTTTCAGGTTATGTTGATATAGGACTCATTTTACTGTGAATATAGATGCTTTTGTACCGGTTTCCTCCAGCATCTTCACAAGGTCCTTTGCTGTTGTTCTGGGATTGATTTGCAGTTTTCACACCAAAGTACGTTCATCTTTAGGAGACAGAACGGATGCCGAAATCATAAATTCAAACTCGTCTCCTTCCTAAGTTATGCGGTATGACGGACAAATCGGGTAAATAAAGCGTGTTCCCATTGTGTTTAAACTTGCGTACTATTGTTTGTACAGATGAACGTGGTACCTTCAGGCGTTTGGAAATTCCTCCCAAGGATGACCCAGACTTGTGGAGGTCTACAATTATGACATTCAATTTGGTCAACCACAACACGTCAGGAAGGGACTCTAAGGGCCACAGAAGAACTAAAGGACGGATAAAGCATGAGGCTCTTAGTACCCGGAATAGAAAATAACAACTCCAGGAACGCCCAACGAGCATGACGCGCATTCAGTCGTTTGGCAGAAGAGGATGTACTCAAGCTTTTGGTCAGTAGAAAAAGGAACGAACCACTGGACCATTTGCCTAGGGCTAAACGGATGGCAGAAGTTCGAGCCACATCATGAGTTACGTTCCGACGGTGACAGGCGATGAGAAAATACACGCAAGGGTGGACCCCATCGTTTTCCCCATGATGTCAAGCAAAGAGGCACTGAGTTTGAAGTTAGGCATTGAAATACATCCACAGGTACACCTCCAATTGACTCAAATCATGTCAATTAGCCTATCACAAGCTTCTAAAGCCATGACATAATTTTCTGGAATTTTCCAAGCTGTTTAAAGGCACAGTCAACTTGGTGTATGTAAACCTTTGAACCACTTGAATTAGGATACAGTGAAATAATCTGTCTGTAAACAATTGTTGGAAAAATGACTTGTGTCATGCACAAAGTAGATGTCCTAACTGACTTGCCGAAACTATAGTTTGTTAACAAGAAATGTATGGAGTGGTTGAAAAATGAGTTTTAATGACTCCAACCTAAGTTTAGGTTCTGACTTCAACTTTATGTGGGAACTCCTTCGAGACTGTTGGAAAAGCATTCCAGTTGAAGCCAAGAATCTCAACCACACTGCACATTGCCCTAACCCACCTGGACAAGAGGAATACCTATGTGAGAATGCTCGGAAGACCCGGAAGTAGCTGGTGGCACGAGACGAAGACTTGGTCCCTGAGAGGTCGGAGACCTGAGCGTCTCTCCAACGGCATGCCGATTCCTGCAGGTGAATAACCCGAAGAGTAGAGAGAATCCATAGTCAGTTCATCGACTACAGCTCGGCATTCAACACCATAATACCCTCCAAGCTCGTCATCAAGCTCAAGACCCTGGGTATCGACCCCGCCCTGTGCAACTGGGTACTGGACTTCCTGACCGGCCGCCCCCAGGGGTTGAGGGTAGGCAACAACATCTCCTCCCCGCTGATCCTCAACACGGGGGCCCCACAAGGGTGCGTTCTGAGCCCTCTCCTGTACTCCCTGTTCACCCACGACTTTGTGGCCACGCACGCCTCCAACTCAATCATCAAGTTTGCGGACGACACAACAGTGGTAGGCTTGATTACCAACAACGACGAGACGGCCTACAGGGAGGAGGTGAGGGCCCTCGGAGTGTGGTGTCAGGAAAATAACCTCACACTCAACGTCAACAAAACTAAGGAGATGATTGTGGACTTCAGGAAACAGCAGAGGGAACACCCCCCTATCCACATCGATGGAACAGTAGTGGAGAGGGTAGCAAGTTTTAAGTTCCTCGGCATACACATCACAGACAAACTGAATTGGTCCACTCACACAGACAGCATCGTGAAGAAGGCGCAGCAGCGCCTCTTCAACCTCAGGAGGCTGAAGAAATTTGGCTTGTCACCAAAAGCACTCACAAACTTCTACAGATGCACAATCGAGAGCATCCTGGCGGGCTGTATCACCGCCTGGTAAGGCAACTGCTCCACCCTCCACCGTAAGGCTCTCCAGAGGGTAGTGAGGTCTGCACAACGCATCACCGGGGGCAAACTACCTGCCCTCTAGGACACCTACACCACCCGATGTTACAGGAAGGCCATAAAGATCATCAAGGACATCAACCACCCGAGCCACTGCCTGTTCACCCCGCTATCATCCAGAAGGCGAAGTCAGTACAGGTGCATCAAAGCTGGGACCGAGAGACTGAAAAACAGCTTCTATCTCAAGGCCATCAGACTGTTAAACAGCCACCACTAACATTGAGTGGCTGCTGACAACACACTGTCATTGACACTGACCCAACTCCAGCCACTCTAATAATGGGAATTGATGGGAAATTATGTAAATATATCACTAGCCACTTTAAACAATGCTACCTTATATAATCTTACTTACCCTACATTATTCATCTCATATGCATATGTATATACTGTACTCTACATCATCGACTGCATCCTTATGTAATACATGTATCACTAGCCACTTTAACTATGCCACTTTGTTTACTTTGTCTACATACTCATCTCATATGTATATACTGTACTCGATACCATCTACTGTATGCTGCTCTGTACCATCACTCATTCATATATCCTTATGTACATATTCTTTATCCCCTTACACTGTGTATAAGACAGTAGTTTTGGAATTGTTAGTTAGATTACTTGTTGGTTATCACTGCATTGTCGGAACTAGAAGCACAAGCATTTGAAGCACAAGCATTTCGCTACACTCGCATTAACATCTGCTAACCATGTGTATGTGACAAATAAAATTGGATTTGATTTGATCATTTGATTTGAAGAGTGTGCAAAGCTGTCATCAAGGCAAAGGGTGGCTACTTTGAAGAATTTCAAAGCAAAACATTTTGGGGGTTTGTTTAACACTTTTTGGTTACTACATGATTCCATATGTGTTATTTCATAGTTTTGATGTCTTCACTATTATTCTACAATGTACAAAATAGTCCAAATAAAGAAAAACACTAGAATGAGTAGGTGTGTCAACTTTTGAATGGTACTGTATATTCCCACTCAATACACAATGACAGTTGCTGCTGTTAGTGTTGGGTTGGAACATAAGCCTTAGTGAAAGAGAAAGAAATGCATTCTCCACAGTGTCATCTGGCAATAATGATACCTGTCATCCAGGCTGAGGGTCCATTGTAATAAGCTGGGGTTCATTTAACAACAAAACAAAATAGCTCTGACTGGAAGAATCTAGGAGAAATCATATAAACCGCTTCCAGACTAATCTCAGATAGACATGGTATTTCATTTCACTTTGTGTATGGTTGTAAATCATTTGTTCTATATTCATCAGAGTAGAAAGCGAGGGAGAGAGGGTAGTCAATAGAGAAGTGGCGATATTGTCATTGTTCTGACAACTTGGTTCATATTTTTTGAGTGTGAACGATGGACTGTTTAATTAACTGCCATTTTTGAATATGATCTCCTAAGACTGCAGACAGGGTATATGATTCTCTGTATGGCCAAGTCAATATTTACCTGTAGATAATGATTCACATTGTCAAAGCCAAATTGTTACACACACGCACACATAATGAGTGCACTGTGCTTCCCAGGCCCCTAAATAATTTTCCAACTCAAACAATGGAGAGCAGATCTCTATCACTTCGCTAACTGTGTCTCTTATGTTTTGGGGTCCTTGCTATGGCAGTTTTTTTTTACACTTGTGTTTTGTGTGTGTGTGCGCGTGTGTGTGTGTGTGTGTGTGTGTGTGCGTGTGTGTGTGTGTGTGTGTGTGTGTGTGTGTGTGTGTGTGTGTGTGTGTGTGTGTGTGTGTGTGTGTGTGTGTGTGTGTGTGTGTGTGTGTGTGTGTGTGTGTGCGCATTTAATCTGCCCCAAAATGACAGGACATTTATACGTAGCCCAGCCAAGCACTATAGTTGTTGTTTTGATCAATTTAGTGTTGTTGATGACTGATAACATTGCACCATGTAGAACAATGTGAGGATATTTGCTTTATATACATGGTGTTTTCCCAGGCCTTAAAGAATGTAGTGAACTGGGTAGACACGTGCACACGGTACAGTGAAATGGCTGCTTGCTAACTCCTCAACAACGGAGTACAATAACAATATCAATCAAGAAAAACATTCCAAATACAGAAGTAAAAAAGTAACAAGTAGAAAGTAAATGTACACCGGTGGCGGTCGGCACTGTTTAAGATGAGGGAGCGTGACCTTATTTCTGTTACAGCATATTAGATGACTGGCATTCATATTCCATTCACCCAGTTCACTGTAACATCCATAGCTTTAGGCTTCTACATGATACTCACATTTTCCCTGTACCCATCATGAGGTTGCTACAACCTAGTCTATGACTGAACGTGTACAAAGTAGGTGCACAGGTCAAGGGAAATGTGAGTAATCAAGGTAAGAGACATTGACACATTCAATACCGCGTTGAACACTCTGGCCCGCATCTAGCTGATCTAGGGTGTAATCATTAGTCCCACAGTTGCAAATGTGAGTTTCTATTGGACAAATTCAGGTATGTTTATCCCCGTTTCGTTCCATTTGCTTCCATTTAAGAAATGTTTTTCACCTGTCTGTGACCAGGCGACAAAACACTTTCCAGGCCAAACCTTCATGTCATGACTGCTAACCACTACACACAGCCTACATCATTGTCATAGTCAACATAGCTACTGGAACTAACACATTGGTAAACCAGCTACAATCGTGCAGTACAGTCAGCAAGCAGTTTACACTGGCAGGCCACAGTGGCAATAAATACCTCGACTTGGAGAAGTTCCTGTGTCGGATAGCTACAGCCAGCTAGCTAGCATAGCATCCCTCTTTGTTTGAGTAGCCTAAACTAGCTAGCTAAATTGTGAAAGTAAAAAAATTAAAAACACAACCAAATATACTGTAACTATCTTTTTTCTTTCTCTCGCTTCTTTTTAATTTTAGAAGAAACTTTTAAACAATTTTCTTTCCTCTTTTTGAGTCAACTACTCACCATATTTTATTCACTGCAGTGCTAGCTATCTGTAGTTTATGCTTTCAGTACTAGATTAATTATCTGATCTATTGATTGGTCAGGAAAACATGTTAGTTCATGCTGCAAGTGCTCTGATAGGTTGGAGGAGGTCTTCCGGAAGTTGTCATAATTACTCTGTAAGTCTATGGAAG
>NC_060177.1:78350137-78430410 GCF_021184085.1 Oncorhynchus gorbuscha
TTCTCTTTGTCTCTGACTGTCTCACTCTTTTTCTCTGTCTTTCTCCCCCATTTTCTCTCACTAGCCTTCTCTGTCCTTTCTGTCACGCTCTCTGTCTGTCTTTCTCCCCCATTTTCTCTCACTAGCCTTCTCTGTCCTTTCTGTCATCTCTCTATTTCTGTCTTTCTTCTGTTGTCTCTTTGATCTCTCTCTCTGACACTCATTTTCTCACCTTCTCTCTTTTCCTCTCTTTCTGTCTTTTACTTCCTCAGAGGTGAGTTCTAGTTCCAAAGTCAGCAAGAGGGAAGAGCTCCAGACAGTTGGAGAGTGTAGGAGCAGGCAGTTGATTTGAATGTGTAAAGACAAGAGTGGAACTATAAGAACCATGGTGTTGAGAAAATACAAAAGTGATGTTCTATGGGCATGTGTGTGTTTGTGTGTTGTGTGTGTTGTGTGTGTGTGTTGTCGCACAGAGGAGTCTGTTTGGGTTTGTCACTTGTTGTATTTATTTGTTTGTTTATAACATGTTTGTTTTGTATTATTGTATATGGACCAAGGCAATGTGAGTGACGTGCATCACCCTCTCACCACAACATTTTTGTTCTTGGCTGAAAGGTGTTCGTTTTTGATGTATTGCACTCTGACACTCTGTGTTTTATATACCTCCTGCCAACCAATGTGTGTATCGCACTGCACAGGTGGTTTAGTGAAACATGCTCACATGTTTTGTAACCTTGCCTGACACCTGAAGACTCGTTTTACCTCCCAACATTATTGCCCAGGCTTTGGCTCAGTAGGCTATTGTGGTTCTGAAATGTGGAGACAGCCTGAATTTGATACCTAGCCAATCACATTAATAGATTGAGGTATCTAAGAACTGAAAGGCAATGCACCTGCTGTTTTCTGTCGTATTACTGGTGCAGTATATACCTGTGACATTACTTTTATAAAGCAAAGGGTTCTTCGCAAGTTACAGTAGTTTAGAAGTTCAATGTTGTGTGATTGTATCTCAAGAACAACTCCATCCGATGGAATACATCATATGTCATTTTTCTCAGTTTGTAATTCTCTCTCTTTGAAGAATATGCTTTCATTTTTTTTGTGATGTTTAATGGCTCCTTTAATGGCTCCAGTCGAACACATACCAAGTAAGCACTGCTTAAATTGAGCACTACTCCTCCCTATGCAACTGAGTCCTGGACTTCCTGACTGGCCGCCGCCAGGTGGAGAAGGTGGGCAACATTACCTCCTCAACACTGACCCTCAACACAGAGGCCCAAGGGTGCGTCCTCAAATTCAGCCTGTCCTCGAGGGCCCTCACAGTGTTCTACAGGAGCACCATCGAGAGCATGTTGTTGGGCTGCATCACAGCCTGGTACGGCAACTCCACCGCCGCAGACCGCAAGGCTCTTCAGAGGGTGTACATGCAGCCAAATGCACCATGGGGTGCACACTGCCCTACAGGACACCTACAACACCAGGAGTCGCAGGAAGTCAAGAAGATCATCAGGGACCTCAGACACCAAACCATGACCTGTTCTCCCCGCGTCAATCACTCAGACATGGCAGTACAGAAGCATCATGGCAAAAACTGAAAGACGGGCCAATAGTTTCTGCCCTCAGACCATCAGGCTGCTGAAAAGCCACCACTAGTCAGCTACCAGCCCCCCATCCCACCCGAACAGACTTTTATTCTGCCCCCTCACCAATGGCATTTTATCACTGTTGCTGTTGTTAATATGTATATTTTAAATTGTATTCAAATGTTGATTGTTTTTATTGTGCTCAATGGTCATGCTGCTGCTCCCCCTCTGGTCATTCCACCCCAGCCCCTCAACAGTCTTTACTCTACCTCCACCCCAATGGTCATGCTGCTGCTCCCCCTCTGGTCATTCCACCCCAGCCCCTCAACAGTCTTTACTCTGCCTCCACCCCAATGGTCATGCTGCTGCTCCCCCTCTGGTCATTCCACCCCAGCCCCTCAACAGTCTTTACTCTACCTCCACCCCAATGGACATTTATTTATTCCTCACTGCTACACTTATTATGATGTGTATATAGTGCTATTTATACTGTTGTTATTTCTATTTCATTATTTTATTTCAAAGGTCCTGCATGTTAATGCTCAAAGACTTTCACTGTACCCTGCAATCCCACCTGCAAACCCACCTACAACCCTGTACATGTAACTATTAAACACCCTGAATCTGAATCTCTACCACTCCCCTGGTCTCTGTGTTTTATCTGTAGTGGGGAAATTCAGAAAGTATTTAGACCCCTATCCCTTTTTTCACATTCATCTACACACAATACCCCATAATGACAAATTGAAAACAGTTTTTATTTTATTTTAGCAAATAAATTAAATTAATACATTTAAATTAATAAATGAAAAATAAGAAACAGAGAGGTGAATCCAGACCCTGCAGTGAATAGCTCCACTTCTATTCCCCAGGCGCTCTCTTTTGATGACTTCTGTAACCGTAAAAGCCTTGGTTTCATGCATGTTAACATTAGAAGCCTCCTCCCTAAGTTTGTTTTATTCACTGCTTTAGCACACTCTGCCAACCCGGATGTCCTAGCTGTGTCTGAATCCTGGCTTAGGAAGACCACCAAAAATTCTGAAAAGTTCATCCCTAACAACATTTTCAGACAAGATAGAACTGCCAAAGGTGTTGCAATCTACTGCAAAGATAGCCTGCAGAGTTCTGTCCTACTATCCAGGTCTGTACTCAAACAATTTGAACTTCTACTTTTAAAAATCCACCTATCTAAAAACAAGTCTCTCACCGTTGCCGTCTACTGTAGACCACCCTCTGCCCCCAGCTGTGCTCTGGACACCATATGTGAACTGATTGCCCCCCATCTATCTTCAGAGCTCGTGCTGCTAGGCGACCTAAACTGGAACATGCTTAACACCCCAGCCATCCTACAATCTAAGCTTGATGAAACACTTCAGCGAGCAGGCCTTTCTAATCAACGTGGCCGGGGTATCCTGGAAGGATATTGATTTCATCCCGTCAGTAGAGGATGCCTGGTTATTTTTTTTAAATGCCTTCCTCACCATCTTAAATAAGCATGCCCCATTCAAGAAATGTAGAACCAGGAACAGATATAGCCCATGGTTCTCTCCAGACCAGACTGCCCTTAACCAACACAAAAACATCCTATGGCGTTCTGCATTAGCATAGAACAGCCCCCGTGATATGCAATTTTTCAGGGAAGCTAGAAACCAATATACACAGGCAGTTAGAAAAGCCAAGGCTAGCTCTTTCAAGCAGGAATTTGCTTCCTGCAACACAAACTCAAAAAAGTTCTGGGACACTGTAAAGTCCATGGAAAATAAGTACACATCCTCCCAGTTGCCCACTGCACTGAAGATGGGAAAAAATGTCACCACTGATAAATCCACTATAATTGAGAAGTTCAATAAGCATTTTTCTACAGCTGGCCATGCTTTCCACCTGGCTACCCCTACCCCAGTCAACAGCACTGCACCCCCCACAGCAACTTGCCCAAGCCTTCCCCATTTCTCCTTCTCCCAAATCCAGTCAGCAAAATCAGGACCCCTACAAATCAGCCGGGCTAGACAATCTGGACCCTTTCTTTCTAAAAAATTATCTGCCGAAATTGTTGCCACCCCTATTACTAGCCTGTTCAACCTCTCTTTTGTGTCATCTGAGATTCCCAAAGATTGGAAAGCAGATGTGGACAGCCCGCTTGGAGTTTGCCAAAAGGCACCTAAAGGACTCTCAGGCCATGAGCAACAAGATTCTTAGGTCTGATGAAGCCAAGATTGAACTCTTTGGCCTGAATGCCAAGTGTCACGTGTGGAGGAAGCCTGGTACCATCCCTACGGTGAAGCATGGTGGTGGCAGCATCATGGTGTGGGGATGTTTTTCAGCGGCAGGGACTGGAAGGCTAGTCAGGATCAGGATAATTTATTTTGAATAAATTTGCTAAATGTAAAAACTGTTTTTGTCAAGGGGTCTGAGTACTTTCCGAATGCACTGTATGTAACGTTTGCCTGTGCCATGGGGGTACATCCCAGTACTGACCATGGGATAAAGATAACTACTGGAGAACTACTGTGCAGCACCACCTACAGCTCCTGTAATGTGCCTGAGGTTTGTAGAGACTTTTGGTTTTCCTACACCAGCCACATTACACGTTTTTAAATCAGTCGGCATACACAAATGTGACTTGAATAAATGGAGGGGTTTACCCTTCTTCTTAGTTTACTACTTTACTAGTTGTTTATTTCTTGACTACGTTGTCTAGTGTGTCTGTGCTTGTGTGTGTGCATGCTGAGCATGACAGTGTCTCTGGCGCCACCCTCTGGTACAAGATAAGAGTAACATCTGAAGTGTTATTTCTGTAAAGGATACTCGTGGAGACATGCAATTCTGCTGCTTCCTCAGTCTACATCTAATATATGAATTTGATTATCTCCCTATCTCAACAAAAACTGTTCAATGGTCTTATATTATGAAAATTAAACTCCCTTTATGTCACTCTTGGACAAATATGTTTCATCTGGTAGAGCTCAATTGGAATGTAGATGCAGCATATACATTTCCCTCACACTTAATCCTACAGCTACCAATGATCTAGTAAGAAATTAGGATAGCGTGCATGTGTCAAATCATCATAAAGCTTCTAAAGCCAGTTCCCACTCGTATTAATAGTTTGATTTCACTGTCAAAAGAGACTGAAACTTTTAAAAGGCGTTATTTCAAGAAGAGGATTAGGAGTTTGAGATTGGAGCTCAGGTTGTGTCCCAATAGTCTTTATAATCCTATATCCTTCTACTTTCCTAATATAGTTTCCTTTACTACCACTAATAGGTGAACGAACTGGTAGGAAAGGAAGTTACTTCATACTACTGATACAACCCCACACTAACAAACACTGCTCTCATGGTGAGGATGAGGGAGGAGAGGGAGTGGTGGGAGAGGAAGAGGAAGGCTGAGACAGAGGGTGCACTCAGCAGCAGTGAGCTCAGCCAAAGAGGGCCATTTCAGCTCTCTCTGTGTCCCCACTCTCTCCTTTTCGCTCTCTCTTTCTCTCTCTCTTGCTCTCGTTCTCTCTCGCTCTCAGGCGTCCTAATGAGAGAGGGAGAGAGCTCTGTCGTGGGCTAATATGAAGGAAGCGCAGAGCTCTGTGCAGTAAGTTTGCTAACTCTTAAAAGAGATGCATGGCGATTATTAAATCATGTTGGATCTGTCTTATCTCTGCTATGTTGCATGCCGAGAGATGGAGAGCAGTTGGTGAGTATACATCGTTTTATATTGAATAAGAAGTGTTTAGTTATTGAGGGCATGTGGATTGCAGACTTGTTTGTCTGTTTCTCTGAGTAAAATCAGAAAGTTAATGTCAAACTGTGAATCAGAGAGAGATATGTTAGTTAAATATGAATCTTAGTATCAGTTTACTGATACGTGCATATCCCTTCATCGGATGAAGATCTGTATCTTCATTAAAATTATGTATTTTTAACTCTGGTAGCTGTCCTGCAACATGACTAAAGTCCATGTCACTATATTTAGAATGTGTTATAATGATGGGTCAATGTTTCATTGCAAAGCTCAGTTCGACAAGATTGCTAGCATAAGCATAATAACTGGAGTAAAAAAATAAATCTGAAATGCAGTGCACTACAGAGTATCAGTATAAAAATAACATCGTTTTTACACATTTCTGACAAAAACTGACACACACACACACACACACACACACACACACACACACACACACACACACACACACACACACACACACACACACACACACACACACACACACACACACACACACACACACACACACACACACACACACACACACACACACACACACACACACACACACACACTCACACACACACATTAGCAGGCTGTATAATATCCTATAGTGTGGACTGGATCTAGGATCTAGGTTCTTAATTTTAGCCAGTTTTCTACAGCAGGAAAATAATCCTAGAGCATCAGGAAATTTAAATTATTATGTGGATTATAATTAATGGACATTTTTGTAGGGGTTGACATATTTTTCGTAAGGGAAAATCAAGTCTGAAATTTCAAAGTGGATATTACAAACTTCAGAAGCCTTTTTAAACCTCAAATGCAATGCACTTTTTACATGTATCCTGCAACAGGGTGATCAAATTAAGATTCTACATCTTTAGGCTGTCTGTATCCTTTCTGAGAAACACACACACACGGGTGTGTACTGCATGTGTATCCTCTCTGACAGTTCGAGTGGACCTGGAAACATAAGCAGCTCTTTCATGAGTTCAGCCTCTACCTGGTCTATAAAGGGCTAACTGTGCTGAGAGTTAACGTTGACTAACAAAACACACATACACACATACACACAGATATAGAGAGAGGTTTGTGTCCTGCATTTTCTTCTACAGCGCTGTGGTTCTGCAAGAGTATGTAAGTTCAGGTGTTTCTCTGTATGTCTTATATTAGTCCAGTCCGACACACACACACGCAAACGCACACGCACACGAGTGCGACACGATCACATCTGCCTCTTTTTAATTTGTGTGAATAGTTGGGATCAGATTTCCTAAATTACACACATTTTTTGCTGAATTCCTGGTGATTTTACAGTCTTTTTTTTGGAAGAACTATAATGCCCCACCACCAATATATATTATTATTTTTTACTAAAAACGTTCGGCCCAAAAAAAACACTTGTGGGCCAGTTGCCTTTCGCCGACCACTGCTCTAAATCGAATCATCGTCTTTTCTGATACTGTAACGTAAATATAATAATCTGCTTCTTTCATTTGGAACAGTATGTCATTCATCCACAGTCCACACATTGTCAGTCATACAGCTGTCCTACTGAATGTAGGAGCCTAACAGGAACCTGACTTATGCTTGGATATGTACCGTCCCATAGCCTGATTCTGTAATCAGGACTCAGGTTTTACTACAGTGTGTTTGTTAAAGCTGGAATTTACTATTAGAAACTTAATACATTTGTTTTCCATTTCAGGCAAGGAAGAATGCCCTTTAACCTTTAATATGGCATGAATATGCTGTGATGGACTTCATCTATCGGTGGAATGAGTGTCATGGGACATTAAGACCATTCTGTCATGGGAGACTTGAGAGATGAGTACGGGCAGTGAAGACGACAGGAAGGATGACCTCTATAAGCTGTAAGCCCCTACCGTGCTCCAGAGATGTGCTGTGTAAACACTAATGTGCTCTGAATCCACAATGCTCCGGAGGTGGCTGTTAGCTCTGGTGGCCCGTGTTGGGGTCATAGCACTAGTGGTGTGCTGCTGCCTGTCTCTACTCTACCTGCTGGCCTGCAAACCCCAGAGCAGCTACAGCCATGAACAGGCCCAGGTCTGGGCTGTAGGAGCCACCAGTAAAGAGGGTTACCTGGCGCTACTGCAGGAGAGCGAGGACACACACAGGCACTATATTAACAGTCTCAGTAAGCAGATAGCTCAGCTCAAAGAGGCTCTTCAGATGAGGACCCAGCAGCTGCAGGAGTCTCTGGAAAAGGCCAGGGCCAAAGGGGTTCTACCTATGGGGCTGGAGGGTCTGCATAGGCCCCAGACACACACCGACCTCCAGGTGAGTGTGTGTGTGTGTGAGTAAGTGTCTGTGTGTGTGTGTGTTGTTGCATGAGTGTGTGCATGTGAATGTGTGTGTGTGTGTGTGTGTGCATCTTTATCAATCAGTATGTCAACTCTTCCGGCAGGAGTTCTTCAAGGCCCAATTGAGCCGGGCTGAGGTCCAGTCTGGTGAGAAGTTGCCCAGTGAGTACGCCGTGATTCCCTACGAAAGCTTCACCCTGCACAGGTCAGTCAAGTGACCTTTGACCTTATTTATTTCAAAGACCTTATAATTAGACCCCTGAGCTTTACACTAACCACATGACCTGACCATGGAAACCTCTTGACCATACTCATAACCATAAGCACGTTTCCATTTTGAGGCACAGTATAAATGCAGTGCTACTCAGGATGGTTATTTTCCAGGGTGTACCAGCTCGAGATGGGTCTGACCCGTCATCCAGAGGAGAGGCCTGTGAGGAAGGACCGGAGAGACGAGCTGACAGGCACGCTAGAGATAGCCCTGCAGGTCCTCAATGGACCCCGGAGACACGGGGAGCGACACCGACGCTCCTATTCACCATCGGACTTCATAGAGGGTGAGCGTGTTGGGCCCAGCTAAGTGTGCTTTGCCCTCCTGTTATCTAGGTGGAATTTTAATATGAAAAAGGAGGAAGTTTGAAATCCTCTCAGATCTCCAGAGGGCCATGAAGACAATTTGCAATTGGTTAAATGATTTGTACTTGCTGATGTTTGTCTGTTGTCCACCTGTCCGTCCGTCCGTCCGTCCATCCGTCTGTCTGTCTGTATGTCTGTCTGTCCATCCGTCCGTCGGTCCGTCCGTCCGTCCATCCGTCTCTAACAGGGCTGACCCGTACAGAGCGTGACAAGGGGACAGTGTATGAGCTGATGTTTAAGGGCGAGAGGCCGCAGGACTTCAGACAGCTGGTGTTCTTCAGACCCTTCGGCCCGGTGGTCAGGGTGAAGAATGAGAGGGTGGACACACGCCACATGCTCATCAACATCATAGTACCACTGTCCAGGAGGGCTGACACATTCAGACAGTTCATCAACAACTTCAGGTTCGAACAAAAAGAAACGACATGGCCCACAATCTCAGGCGGTTTTGGAAGTAAAGATAACCATTTACGTTGTACATACAGAGTTTTTCTCTCAGCATCAACAATTGTAATGTCAGGTGTTTATGACCATCAAGTTCTTGAAACATTCCGTTTTGACTGACCATCATGTCTTAAAGTAATGATGGACTGTCGTTTCTCTTTGCTTATTTGAGATGTTCTTGCTATAACATGGACTTGGTATTTTGCCAAATAGAGCTATCTTCTGTATACAGCCCCTACGTTGTCACAACACAACTGATTGGCTCAAACGCATTAACGAAAGAAATTCCACAAATTAACTTTAAAAAAAGCACACCTGCTAATTGAAATGCATTCCAAGTGACTACCTGGTTGAGAGAATGCCAAGAGTGTGCAAAGCTGTCATCAAGGCAAAGGGTGGTTACTTTGAAGAATCTCAAATATAAAATATGTTTTTATTGGTTTAACACTTTTTTGGTTACTACATGATTCCATATGTTATTTCATAGTTTTGATGTCTTCACTATTATTCTACAATGTAGAGAATAGTAAAAAATAAAGAAAAACCCTTGAATGAGTAGGTGTGTCCAAACTTTTGACTGGTACTGTACATATGCTGGAACATTGGTAACATTGTAGGAGGCAGCCCATCTGTTTAGGGCAGGGGTGTCAAACTCATTCCATGGAGAGCCTAGTGTCTGCAGGTTTTGAGGTTTTCCTTTCAATTAAAACCTAGACAACCAGGTGAGGGGAATTCCTTACTAATTAAGTGACCTTAATTCATCAATCAAGTTCAAGGGAGGTGCGAAAACCCGCAGACACTCGGCTCCCAGTGGAATAAGTTTGACACCTGTGGTCTAGGTTGACTATAACACCGAACCCAAACCGGCTGCGCGCCTGCACCATCGTGCATAAATGTATTTTGTCCCTCTACACCAAACGCGATCACGACACGCAGGTGAAAATATCAAAACAAACTCTGAACCAATTACATTAATTTGGGGACAGGTCGAAAAGCATTAAACATTTATGGCAATTTAGCTAGTTAGCTTGCACTTGCTAGCTAATTTGTCCTATTTAGCTAGCTTGCTGTTGCTGGCTAATCTGTCCTGCGATATAAACATTGAGTTGTTATTTTATCTGAAATGCCCAAGGTCCTCTACTCCGACAATTAATCCACACATAAAACGGTCAACCGAATCGTTTCTAGTCATCTCTCTTCCTTCCAGGCTTTTTCTTCTCTTGACTTTATATTGCGATTGGCAACTTTCATAAGATGCATTACCGCCACTGACCTAGTTCGTCTTCAGTCACCAACGTGGGTATAACCAATGAGGAGATGGCACGTGCATACCTGCTTCTACAAACCAATGAGGAGATGGGAGAGGCAGGACTTGCAGCGCGATCTGCGTCAGAAATAGAACTGATTTCTATTTTAGCCGTTGGCAACGGAGATGTTCGTTGGCGTGCGCGAACAGTGTGGGTGCAATAATTGAATAACATGGATTTCTAAATGTATTTTGCAACGCTCACACACACGACGCGAGCGGTGTGGTCAGCCTGTAACTGCCATCTTGCTGTTTCAGAAAGGTGTGCATCCAGCAGGAAGGGAAGACCCACCTCACTGTGGTCTACTTTGGCAGGGACCAGATTGACGAGGTCAAAGCCATCATGGATCAGACATCCAGGTAATACACTCTTCTCAGCTATACCATGTTTGTAAGTAATTACATGTTCAAATATACAGCAAGCTTACTCCATCAAACAGGGCTCAAAGGTCAGAAAATCTTAATCTTAAATTTCAGCTCCACGGTGTACTGTCCAACGGCATATTGCCTTCTAATGAATGCATTGCTCCTCTGGAATTCCTAATTAGGGATGAGTCCGTGCTGCATTGCGGTCATTGGTGGATAGCAGATAGTGTAGACATAACTCCAATGAGATATACAGTAACTGTTAATGTTCTTTAATCAGCACATCTTTTCAAGCATTAGGAGCCAGGGGAGTTCTGCAGAGCTAGGAGACTGTAAGGAGAGAAGTAAGAGTAATCTCCGGATTGTAGCAGATCCATACATATACAGATACAGGATAACCAACAGGACTGGAATGATAAGGGCAGAGGTTGTTTGACCACAGACACGGCTTATTGTATGTGAATATGTGGAAGTGTGTTTAAGTTAAACCACCCATATTTTGATTTGATCACATTTCCAAATTTTCTTATGACCCACTCAAATGATGAAACTCAGTTTCTAGCCACAACTGTGTTTGTTTAGATTTGACCTAAGGCTTGAGGACCTCCTTGAGGACCTCCAGTTGGACTCATTAAACACTGATTTAGATGACCTCAGCAAAACTTTCCCTCCCCCAGGGAAACCCAGTTCCGAAACTTCACGCTGATCCAACTGAATGAGGAATTCTCTCGTGGGCGGGGCTTAGAGGTGGGCGCACGGGCCTGGAGGCGGAGCCACAACGTGCTGCTGTTCTTTTGCGATGTCGACATCCACTTTACCCTAGACTTCCTCACATCCTGCAGACTCAATGCAGAGCCTGGTGAGGAGCGGTAGCTACGAACTATCTATCAATCTGTCGGTGTGTCAGTGTGTCTGTCTGTCAATGGAAGTTTTAATGGAAGATGCATGTCTTTGTTTTTCAAACTTTAGGTAAGAAAGTGTTCTACCCAGTTCTCTTCAGTCAGTACAATCCATCTCTTATCGACAATAACCAGAGTCCCTTCCCTTCTATTCAACAACAACTGGTGAGTCTTTCTTGCCGTTGCACCTGTGTGTGGAAATAGGAAAAAGGTATTATACATTACATAGTGTTTTTTTATGATACTTTTACTTTGTGTCTTTCTGCAACAGGTGATAATGAAGGATGCTGGATTCTGGAGAGATTTTGGGTTTGGCATGACTTGCCAGTATAGGTCTGATTTCATCAACATAGGTAATTAAACGATACGTTTCTTCATTGATTGACTGACTGACTGACTGATTGTTAATTTGATTGATTGAGTTTGTGAATTTATATCTCTGATCTGCACAGGTGGGTTTGACCGGAACACCAAAGGCTGGGGTTTGGAGGATGTTCATCTATACAGAAAGTACCTGCACAGCAAGCTGATGGTGATTCGATCTCCCTCCCGTAGCCTCTTCCACTTGTGGCATGAGAAGCAATGCGCGGACGAGCTGCAGCCAGACAAGTATAAGATGTGTATGCAGACCAAGGCCATGAGCGAGGCCTCTCACGGCCACCTGGGGGAGCTGTTCTTCACACAGGAGATCCAGGAGCACATGGAGAGGCAGAAACTACTGAACGACTCAAGTCACTTGAGGTAGAGGTTGCCCCATAACCACAGATCTAAGATCAGAATACCCTACCCCTTATCCTAGCCTTAACCATTAGGAGGTTGAACTATATCTGACCCTGGACATGTGGTCAGGGTTAGGATATCAGAACGTCTGGAGAGGTTCTGTTGAGAGAACAATGATCTCATCATCCTACAGACGGAATTTAAGGACTGGGGAGGGCGTGTAGAGGGATGAGACATGAACTTTGTCATGACAAGATTAAAATGTTATTGAATGAAACATTGATGTGATGTCATTGCCATTTTGCTGACGGATGATGATGGCCTAATGATCTGATGAGTCTGTTCTATAAGCATTTGGTTGAAAAGACGTTGCAAAGATGTCTTTCAACTTCTTGTGCTCACTGGGTGAAAGCAGGGAGGGCAGAAGAACCTTACCCACTTTGTTGTATTGAGACTGTCAACCTGCTATGGACTCAATGAAAATAATATGTTTGTATAAATCAAGGGAAGGATGTTTTTGTATAACACTCTGTATTTATAACTGTATCTGAATATTTATTAGAATAATACAAGATCATAATGCCTCAACCAACCAACTGACTTGGAGCCCATTACCTGGATAGAAGGATCAAGAAGCCTAATTAAAAGAATGCGGATTGCATGCACTATCATAGCGTTTTATATGATTTGGGAGTAGATGAGCAATTTCATGTACATCAATATTTGTGTTCTTTCTGGTCTTGCATTAGAACATTGGGAGAGTCAATATTTCAAAACCATTTCTCTCTCTCTTCCTTCCCCTCTGTGTGTGCGTGTGTGTGCGTGTGCGTGTGTGTGTGTGTGTGTGTGTGTGTGTGTGTGTGTGTGTGTGTGTGTGTGTGTGTGTGTGTGTGTGTGTGTGTGTGTGTGTGTGTGTGTGTGTGTGTGTGTGTGTGTGTGTGTGTGTGTGTGTGTGTGTGTGTGTGTGTGTGTGTGTGTGTGTGTGTGCGTGCGTGTCAGAGAGAGTCTATTTGTGCAGACATAGCTACAAGGTGTGGAGGCCTACAACTGCCAGTATTTCATGGTCAGGCATGTTTTGACACAGAACAGAACAAACACTTTGGTGGAACCTGTGTTTTAGAAGTGGGGTGGGACATAAATGTGTTCTTATTTTGCCTCGTTTTGTATCACATTCCAGTGGCAATTTTAACATGTAAATGTTTGTGGGGAAAACTAAAAAACACAACACTAAACAATACATTAATTGCACTATAACGGTGACAAACGGTGCCCACAAGCTGTTAAGGCCTACATAAAGCTGTTCCAACACCTTACCACTGCTACACCTGGCTATCAGCGGAGCCTTATCTGGCAGCGAAACAGTTCATTCAGCCTCATTTACTGCCTTTAAAAAAACATAGCTGATATGGCTGACTTGCTTAAGCAAATGTGGTTTCTACTGACAATTGAGATGTACAAACTATGACATAAGGGGACAACGAGCGGATAAGAGGCCATCCGTATTTTCAATGAAGACATTAATGAGCGAGTTAGGACAGACATAGTGAATATAACTATTTGTTCTTTACTTTTGAAATGTACAGCGACATAATTCAGAACATGGGTCATTCTTACAGTGTTCTCCTGTACACCAAGTCAGACCCTGTTTTTCAAAGATAATTCATAAAAATCCAAATAACTTCACAGATCTTCATTGTAAAGGGTTTACACACTGTTTCCCATGCTTGTTCAATGAACCATCAACTATTAATGAACATGCACCTGTGGAATGGTTAAGACACTAACAGCTTACAGATGGTAGGCAATTAATGTCACAATTATGAAAACTTCGGACACTAAAGAGGCCTTTCTACTGACTCTGAAAAACAGCAAAAAAAAGATGCCCAGGGTCCCTGCTCATCTGCTTGAATGTGCCTTAGGCATGCTGCAAGAACGCATGAGGACTGCAGATGTGGCCAGGGCAATAAATTACAATGTCCTTACTGTGAGACACCTAAGACAGCCTTACAAGGAGACAGGACGGACAGCTGATCGTCCTCGCAGTGGCAGACCACGTGTTACAACCCCTTCATTTCAAGCTGGTGACCACATTTGGGTACCTCAGCAGTGGGTTCCCAAACATTATGTGTTTTGACACACCTAATAGATCAAATGTTTGTAGACATAACCCAAGCTTTACAAACCAAGAAGCACTGTCCGGGCCCCAACCAACCAACTGAATTGGAGCCCATTACCTGGATAGAAGGATAAAACAGCCTAATTGGATTGCAATGGATTGCATGCAACATCATTGGATTTACATGATTTGGGAGTAGATGAGCATGTATGTCAATATTTGTGTTCTTTCTGTTCTTGCATAGTCAATATTTCAAAACCATTTCTCTCTCTCTTCCTTCCTCCTTACCCTCTATCTCTGTGTGTGTGTGTGAGAGAGAAATATGCCTAAGACAGTGCTAAAGGGAGACAGCTGATCATCCTCGCAGTGGCAGACCATGTGTAACAACACCTGCACAGGATCAGAACATCTGAACATCACACCTGCGGGACAGATACAGGATGGCAACAACTGCCTGAGTTACACCAGGAACGCACACTCCCTCCATCTATGCTCAGACTGTCCGCAATAGGCTGGACTGATGGCTTGTAGGCCTGTTATAATTTTTATTTTTATTGAACCTTTATTTAACTAGGCAAGTCAGTTAAGAACCAATTCTTATTTACAATGACGGCCTACACCGGCCAAACACAGACATATTGTGTGCCGCCCTATGGGACTCCCAATCCCAGCCAGATGTGATGCAGCCTGGATTCGAACTAGGTACTGCAGTGATGCATCTTGCATTGGGATGCAGTGTCTTAGACCACTGCGCCTCTCAGGAGCCCAGCGTAGGTCCTTACCAGACATCACTGGCAACAATGTCGCCTATGGGCACAAACCCACTGTTGCTGGACCAGACAGGACTGGCAAAAAGTGCTCTTCACTGACGAGTCGCGGTTTTGTCTCACCAGGTGTGATGGTAAAATTTCCGTTTATCGTCGAAGGAGCATTACACCGAAGCCTATACTCTGGAGCGGGATTGATTTGGAGGTGGAGGGTCCGTCGTGGACTGGGGCGGCATGTCACAGCATCATCGGACTGAGCTTGTTGTCATTGCAGGCAATCTCAACGTTGTGTGTTACAGGGAAGATATCCTCCTCCCTCATGTGGCACCCTTCCTGCAGGCTCATCCTGACATTACCCTCCAGCATGACAATGCCACCAGCCATACTGCTCGTTCTGTGCGTGATTTCCTGCAAGACAGGAATGTCAGTGTTCTGCCATGGCCAGTGAAGAGCCCGGATCTCAATCCCATTGAGCACATCTGGGACCTGTTGGATCGGAGGGTGAGGGCTAAGGCTATTCCCCCCAGAAATGTTGGGGAATTTGCAGGTGCCGTGGTGGAAGAGTGGGGTAACATCTCACAGCATGAACTAGCAAATATGGTGCAGTCCATGAGGAGGAGATGCACTGCAGTACTTAATGCAGCTGGTGGCCACACCAGATACTGACTGTTACTTTTGATTTTGATCCCCCCCCCCTTTGTTCAGGGACACAATACTCCATTTCTGTCTCAGTTCAATCCTATGTTCATACAAATATTTACACATGTTAAGTTTGCTGGTAATAAAAGCAGTTGACAGTGAGAGGATGTTTATTTTTTTGCTGAGTTTATAAGCAGACAATGAAAGCTCTTACAATATTCAATGATTACATTTCTCTAAAACAGACTATAGGCTACATGTGCACCACCAAGTAAGAACCGTAGGCAAAATTAATGGAAATAGGGGAAATTATTAGGATGAGGAACATGGGCTACTAACAGTGTACAACATTACATACACTTAGTATTACTTTCTTAGCTATCTCCCTGGCTTATTACATAATTCATGCAGCAGCATACAAGGCATTTTTGGACTCACTTGAACAGGAAGGGGGCGCGGAGGTCCTTCGTGGGCAAATTTTGCCATCGAAGTCTGGCATTCTCTCTATTTATGGTGCTCTCAAGATATCTGGACAATCAGTGAATCAGTGATCAGATCAGTGATCTTCAGGTCAGAGCTCTAGAAAGAGGCCCGAGTTCCAGATATGCAACTCCGAGTTGGATGACCATTCAAAATGTATTTTCCCAGTCAGAGCTAGTTTTTTTCAGAGTTTTCAGGTATCTTAAACTCACTGAAGGCAGATTTCCCAGTTCTGAGTTTACAGTTGTTTTGAGTGCAGCAGAAGTCATGCTGGATTGACAGCAAGGCCAATGTTGAATGTTTATGTTTTCAATCTTGGAAAAGAGACCCTTAAACCCAGACTTGGAACCACAAACCCACTCCACTGTATAATAGGCTAGTGATCGCTTTGCAAACCACTCATTGTTGAATTTGCGATTTCCAATGTTTATGTCCAATGGCCGATAAGCACCGATACGTTTTATCAATAATTTCGCTTCATTATTTATTCTCATATGACAAGGATTAAAAAGCATTTGCCAGTAGATTGTCGACTTGATTCATAATGATGAATGCAAGCTTGCTAGCTAAGATTTTGATAGTATGACAGTCCAGTCAAAGCTACTGTAGATATAAGGTGATTTGATGTAATTTTATCTGTGGCCAATGACCTTGAGCCTTCTTGGATGGACACTTCTAATGTAACTCTATGGCAGCACCCAATGGGCTTGAATTTTCGAGCTCTACCCTTAGATTTGGCAGTGATGTAGTGTCCCCATGAGTGACAGAACACTGAGCCAATCCCGTCACAACTAGAGAACATTACCCAATCACGGCACAACCAGAGAACATTACTAACACCTACTCTCCATATTTTTCGCTGGCTGGCCCAACACCACAGAAAGCACTGAGCTAGGCTGAAACACCTGCATTTTGGAGTTGACTTACTCAAGAAAGCAAAAAAGAGACCAGGTTTGTATGCAGCTTTATTCACTTTTTTTATGTTTATTTTTTACATTGTTTGCAAACTGATATGTGACACATATTAACGTCAATATAGCATGCAAAACAGGGGGAAAAGGTGGGGCCCTGAATGATGGGTTGCCACTGTCACATTCCAATGCTAAAAGTGGGGGGGACAAAAATGCAATTTTAGAATGTCGGGGGACATGTCCCCCCGTCCCCAGTGAAACTTGCGCCCCGGTAAAAATGTATGGAAAAAATGTACACTTATGTTATCATCATCCTTCTATTAAGATTGGGTCAACATAATCAGAGTAAAATAATTGATCATGTTTGGTGCTGTTCCATTGAACACTTTTCCCACCCTCTACCCGTGGAGTTTCCAATAATAGCAAGAGTGACGTTACCTCAACTTTCCATAGCAAAGGGAAGGGGATGGAGCCAGTAAAGCATTGGTCGACGGCTGTCGTATTTCACTAGCAAGCACACGATAGGCTCTTCACCTGAGTCCACTGCCCTATCATTACCACAACTGGAGGCCTGCCTGTGTTATTTCCGGAGCATCGTACGACAGGGGCCAGAAGATAATGAGCTTCTTTCGCTGAAAAATCAGTTTATTATGAAGTTGGGCTTTGACAATTTTAAAGGGTAAGGGATTGAAAACGTAAAGGTTTTAGGAGTAGTTTATAAACTAGACTGTATACGGTTCCCCTGGGTTAACATAAACAGTTTTGTTTTTCCTATTTCTTAGGGTTTAGGCTAAGACCTACAATATTAAAAACGACGTTTTTAATTGTTTTCTACAAATAGCCAGACATGTTCGACAGATAGATTGTCTCTCATCTCGCCGGAAGAAAGCCGACAGCAGCCGAACGCTCACGAGTTTACGGATTTGTCAGACACAAATCCCGAAACGCAACATGTTTGAAACGGGCAGAATCCCACTCGTTCTTCTCGACGTTACCTGCCTTATTCTCGGTATGTAGCCTACGTACTATACAGTTGTTGTTGGCAGTGTCATGGCCTATAGTTCCCTTTTCTGTGAGAAGTTATTATGCACTAGACAACTGCAGCTTAAACACCAGTCCCATTGAGGTATATCTTTATTACAACTTTATTGCAAATATGCTTTGCTAAGTCTGAATGAATGGGTGTCCTATTTCGCTGCTGATTCATTCTATTGCTCATCCACTAGAGATAGGCTACACTGCTGTGGTCAGTACCACAGTTATAATAGCATACAAGACAACACACAGTAAGACTGTGTAATATAATAACCAGGAGTTTTTCTTTCCCATGTCTTGACCAGGAAATAACTTTGTGTATATGTATATGAGTGATTCTCAAATTAGGGTACATTTCTGTGACCCTCGACTGCAAAGATGGAGTCTTCAGGGGTGGACTTAGTGATTTGGAGGCCTCAGGCCTACCTTTCATCGAGGATACTCATGTGTATCCTACCACGGAGGGGTTTTGAAATCTTCCACACCCCCTTTGAATCAGTATATATTTCTTATGACAGTTTGTGTGCATCACATGATATGATTGCAAATGTGACTTTCATTGAAATGAAGCTGCAGCAATGAGAAAAGAAAAGGAAGAAGATGACATTTTAACATTAAAAATGACCCACAATGTCTTCAGAATGTATTCAGACCCTTAATGACCTATGGTGGCTTCCGAAAGTATTCAGGCCCCTTAATGACCTACGGTGGCTTCAGAATGTATTCAGACCCTTAATGACCTACAGTGGCTTCAGAAAGTATTCAGACCTCTGAATGACCTACAGTGGCTTCAGAAAGTATTCAGACCCCTTAATGACCTACAGTGGCTTCAGGTATTCAGGCCCCTTAATGACCTACAGTGGCTTCAGAAAGTATTCAGACCCCTTAATGACCTACAGTGGCTTCAGGTATTCAGACCCCTTAATGACCTACAGTGGCTTCAGAAAGTATTCAGATCCTGTTTGCAATAAGGCACTAAAGTAAAACTGCTAAGAATGTGGCAAAGAAATTGACTTTATGTTCTGAATACAAAGTGCTATGTTTGGGGCAAATCCAACACAACACATCGTTGAGTACCACTCTTCATATTTTCAAGCATGGTGGTGGCTGCATCACGTTATGGGTATGCTTGTCATCGGCATGGAAAAGGGAGTTTTTTTTATGATGAAAATAAACGGAATACAGCTAAGCACAGGCAAAATCCTAGAGGAAAACCTGGTTCGGTCTGCTTTCCAACAGACACTGGGAGAGAAATTCACCTTTCAGCAGGACAATAACCTAAAACACAAGACCAAATATACAATGAAGTTGCTTATCAAGACGACATTGAATGTTCCTGAGTGGCATAGTTACAGCTTTGACTTAGCTTGACATTATGGCAAGACTTGAGAATGTCTGTCTAGCAATGATCAACAACCAACTTGACAGAGCTTGAATAATTTAAAAAATAACAATGTGTAAATATTGTACAGTCAAGGTGTACTTACGTAATCAAGATATATTAGTGTTTTATTTTTCATGTTTTTTTCTTCCATTTTGACATGACAGAGTATTTGGTGTAGTTCATTGACAAAAAAATGACAATTAAATCAAGCATAGCAACTGTGAGCTTCAAGCAGAAAAAACATGTTTTTTAAATGTTTTATTATGTCCAGCTCACGAAGCCCCTGATGTGTGGCCTGAGGCCATTGCCTCTTCCGCCTAATGCTAAGTCCACAACTGGTATTGATCTAAACTCTGTTTGGATCTGGGTCTTGATTCTCTGGGTAAGGGTCTTGGTCGCATGTAATGGTTTTCGACAAGACCATTGCTTTTGTAGTCTCTGAACTCATTGTGGTCAACACTGAGTACGATAACTCTGACAAGTCTTGTCAAGACATGTGACTAAGTAGTTGTTAGACAGCACAAAAGTGCCAGGGAACCTTGCTTTTTAAAATATGGAAGCAGGAGGGAGAACATTGCTTATTTTTAGGTTTTAAGATAGTTGGCCATCTCTGCTCAATGACATAAACAAACTTGTTTCTCTCATAATATAGTAGTGTCATGCTGTCATTCGTTACACAAAATCCTGCAACATCTTTCGTTACACAGAAACAAATAGCGAAAACACAAAACAACTCAAACCTCTGAAAACCTGTGTTTTGGTGTTTACCCTTTTGCCAAATCTCTATATTTCACATGGTCCTTAAAATGAAGCTAAAAGGATGGTACGTCGTGCCTACGAGTGACTTGGTTAGTGGCTAGTGTAGCACTTTTAAAATCCCTTTGAGCAATGTTCTATACTGGAGTTGTTCTCGATTCTTTTTCATCCTTTGTGATCAATTAGATGCAGTCAGAATGTTTTACAAAGGATGGCATATGGTGTCCATACTCCCCAACATTACAGGACAAGCTCTAATCAAAGACCTGTGACTGCTAGTTATCTCATTTTGGCTGTAATCGGCCAACGGAGTTGGCCAGAGGGTGGAACAGATAGCTATTTGAAGCACTCCTATTCATGTACACTCTAATGCTTAGAACAATTGCTGGTTGTGTAACCTGCGTGATACAAACAGCAAATTAAGTATCTGTGAAGTTTGGAAGTGGGAATAGAAGGATATTTTAATAAACAGCAAACCTACTTTGAACTTACAACAAACTCTGTTAAATATAGAAGCTGATGAAATGCGCTGTGCGGTGGAAACAGTGGGCCGTACTAGTCTATGTCGCCTTCTGCAGTGTGCAAATGAATGATACAAGAGAGAGGACTTACCTTGAGAAACAGAAAGAGATATCAGGACATGGAATTCTACTGCTACTCTTTTGAACTTATTTTTCAGCATTTGCTTTCATTGTCTGCATTCCCCACTCCTGGGCCACAGCAGCACCCCCACTGACTCTTCTATATCTTTCTGTTAGTGTTGTTGAGAATGCCAGGCTTCTGACATTGATTACCAATGTGTAATATCCCATTGGTGTCACATTGGATAGTTAGGCCTAGATCTCCATATTTCTCTTGGTAAAGGCCTAATGTTGTGGACAGTGAAAAAGAGGAGCGAGATAGAAATCAGATGAGAGCAGAGCAGTGTGAGAAAGTGATCCCAACTGTTAGAGGTCAGTTAGACTGTGTGCCTGAGTGAGTCTGACTGACATCATTAGAAGCATTTCGGCATCCATGCCAGCATCTCCATGACAACTCAGGTGTCAAATCAATGAGTTGATGTGCTGTCCACTCACATCCTGGACTCTATTAGTTATTTAGGAGACTCTACCTCCTCCATTATATTGACTTTTACCTTCATTTGCTAACTTTGCCATGGCTGGGCTATTTGGTAAGGTGAGCGGGAGGGAGAGAGAGAAATGGACTAACCAAATCAAGTGAAAACATGAACAAGCACGTCTTATTTGGTTATTGTTTTGTATCAGGTTTTGCCTAGCAAGTTCATTTCTCCTGTGACTTTTGATAAAAACATTTGGTCAAAAGCTTGTTGTACAGAATTACAAAAGATAGTTTGAACAAGGAGACTATTGCTGATTATCTTTCTCTCTCCAGTTGGGCTTCCCTTTGCGATCCTCACCCCTCAGCACAATCCCTTCAAAAGGGGTTTCTTCTGTAATGATGAGTCCATCAGATACCCCCTGAAAGAGGACACCATATCCTATCAGTTACTGGGGGGAGTCATGATCCCTTTCACACTGATTGTGGTAAGTCATTACCTCTGCCCTGTTCTCATATATTCTCCTCAAAATGTCATCAACATATCAGGCATATGTGTTTTAAAGGTTTGTGGTAAAACTGCAATTATATGAGACAATATGTTAACATATTCAATTGACGTCAGTTAAAGATGACTTTCTTGCTGTTACAGGTAGTCAGTGGTGAGTGCCTTGGCGTCTATATGACTCGTGTCAAAAACAAATCGTCCTTGAGGACTGCCTATGTGGCGCGAATTTATAAAGCAGTGGCCAGCTTCCTATTCGGGGCTGCTGCTAGCCAATCACTGACGGATATTGCCAAGTACTCGATTGGTCGACTGCGGCCGCACTTCCTGGCTGTGTGTAAGCCTGTGTGGGACCATATCAACTGCAGGGCCGGAGGCTATATCGAGAACTTCACCTGTACCGGGGACAAGGATATGGTAGACGAGGCCAGGTACAGTAAGAGCTCCGAGGGTTATATCTCAAAACCTGGGATACATCCCAAGAGAAAGCATTGCTACAAAATCAAAATGGAAAAACTTTTAACTGGGAAATGCAAGCTCAAAGGGTGTTTGCCATGCTGTAGCTTCCCCTAATCTCTTTTGTCTTTTTGTTTTTACAGACTTTCCTTCTTTTCTGGTCACTCATCTTTTTCTATGTACTGTATGCTGTTCCTTGCAGTAAGTATAGTAGATAATTGTTACATACAGTACATACAGGGAGGCTACAACAGTTCTTTCGGCCCTGAGCAATAGCTCCCTTTCATGATGTTGATGGTGTCCTTCTTTTCCTCTTGTAGCTGTATGTCCAGGCCAGACTGCAGACAGAGTGGGCCAGGCTTCTCAGACCCACCATACAGTTCTTCCTGATTGCAATGTCCGTCTACGTGGGACTGTCGCGCATCTCTGACTACAAACACCACTGGAGTGACGTACTTACTGGCCTCCTGCAGGGGGCGATAGTCGCAATACTCACGGTGGGTAGCTAGCTGTAGGGTATGGTTTAATACAGCAATGAACATGCTACCACCAAGGGCACTAGCATAATTAGGATAAACACATAAAGGAATTAGCAAACAAACCTTTTATTCTCATTCCCTTAGAGACAACATCACACACATTCATGGTTGTATCATGGTCATTTTCTCAGTTTTTGTCTCCATTGTATAAACAAAGCATGTTCTCTGCTCTACCAACACAGGTGTTCTATGCGTCCGACTTCTTCAAGAGGCCTGTTGATCCAGTAGAGATACAAGAGGAGACGTCCGAAACCAGTCTCCAGGACAACCCAGATAATGAGAACCACTATGGAAGCACAAACTGAAGCTTTGGCCACAACATGACTTATTGTAGCAGACAACGCAAGGAGGACTAGTAGCATGCTAAGTTCATTGGCATTGGCTGTTGTGGTGGTCACTTTGCCAGAGCCCTGAAGACAGCTGCTAGCCCTCTCAGTGCCAATGATATTGCCTAGGCAGTCTCCTATGGTTGGGTGTGTAGAGCTAATGATCTGTAGATTGGGTTTCTGGTCTTTGCATTAGGCTGCGAGGTCTGAGTTTGTTGGAGCTGTTGTGTTTGCATTGGTTTGAAGCTTTTGTTTGAAATGAATGGAATCCCAGTTGTTACAGTGAGCAGAGTGTCCATGTGTGCAGCAGTGGAGGCTGCTGAGGGGAGAAAGGCTCATTATAATGACTGGAATGGTTTTCATGTGTTTGATACCATTCCATCTATTACACTCCATTCCAGCCATTATAATGAGCCATACTCCCCTCAGCAGCCTCCACTGTTGTGCAGCCAGGCCAATAACAAATCTTACATCTGTGAACCCTTACTGTCCCAAAGCTTAAATGAAAGCCAGGAGACTTATTGAAATCTGAAATGGTGTACTATGTACTGTATATATTGTTTAATACTGCCTTAGCCAGATTGTTGCTGCTACTTGCTCAAAGCTCCCTGCAAACTCCTAACAAATGTGTCCAATAGTAGAAATCATGATGGCAACTACAGTTTGTTGTATCTTTTTTGAAGTACTGTTGTAAAACCTGTATCTGTGATCTGAGATAAAGAAAGATGGCATTCCATTTGGCTTCTTTGGTACGAGGAAAAGTGCTGTGTCTGAGACACACTTTGTAAACTGTAGAAATATGTGCATTGTTTTTGTGAGATCATCAGAGACAGAAACTACCCATACAGAAAGGCCAAACCCATACCTGTCAAATAGCCTGGGTAGGCTGCTTTTTGTTATTTCTTCAACCTTTAATTAACCATGATGTCCCATTGACATAAAGGGTCTCTTTTTGAAATGAGAGTTAAGTGGGGCCTCTGGGCCGCAGAGGCTCAGGAGGGAAGGCAGGGTGAGTTCTGAACACAAGGAACATATTCCCAATGACTGCTCAAAAGCCACAATACAGACTAGAGGCGTAGGCTACTCACCGCAAGTCTGGAAATATTTGTGTTCTGTCTCTGTTGTTCATCCCATTTCCCAATGTGGGTGTGTTCTCACCTGTCAGCCACACATATAAACTATGGGCATGCAAATGAGAACGAAATCACATTCAAATCAAAACAATTCGTATGTAACTTGCACCATAATTCACCTTAGTCCTTTAACTAACATCTGCTGTCGGTGCTTAGTTGCTGTCCGGTAAAAATGTGTTTTACCTAAATTACTGCGCAAGCAGTGAGGTACTACCATTTTTACTGTCTGTATAAGCTATAGGCTTTCAGTATGGCCTGCTCTCTGCGATTATTACCAGTTGAGTACTCAGAGAAGGACATTATAGCATGGTTTGGATAACAGCATGATCACCTGCTTGGGATCTATTTGAACAATGTCTTCATGCCATGTCTAATTACAGAGCGTTATAAGGTTCTGCTTTTGGGCTCTCCTCTACCCTGTACATGACTTTCAAGTCCCATTACTTTTCCTGGCCCTGTGATCTGACCAGGAAACACTCTGGGCCCTAATGGAGGCCCAGAGTTTCTCCATTGTGATTTTGGTCTGAAAAGAGATCACTTCTATTGTGTGTGACAGGAGGAGCCATTTGGTTCCTTCCAGCCTACCAGACATGTTCTATTCCTCTGTGAATCAATATTTGATGTTCTAAAGGACAGCCTCTCACCAAAGTAGAGCTTAATACTAAAGATTAATGGGGGACCTATCCAGAGAAGGACAATTTACAAAGAGATGATTTTAATAATATTGAAATTATATTATTACATTTTTCTGATTCAATGTTGTCATGAGACTACAAAGGGAAATATACTGCATACAAAATCGAAGATATTGAATAGAAGGAAACGTCATGTTCATCGTGTGATGTTCATGTGAAATGATCACATGACAAATGTATGTTCATGTGACTTTTGCATTTGGAAACTGCCTATAAAAGCTGGTATAGTTGAATTGATTTAATAGAAGGTCAAAACAGCTCATGCCTCGGTGCATGTCTGCGAAAGATCTAGGATCAAATACAACACTGCTACATCTCTCTAGAAGATGAACCAGTTAAGTTTGAAGTGTTCCATGTATTACATGGTATAACATATTAATTACATGGTTAATAAAGTATGTGTGAAACGTGCAAAGTGGTATAAATATGCTGTTTTTAATACCATAAACATAAGGCTACAGTCTGTCTGGACTAATTGAAATTCCAGATGCAGGGTACTAAACGCAAAAAAAACATACATTTCCACTGTCTTTTTGCATTTTATGTTGGACTCACTCATGGTAAATTGTGATTAGATTTGTTTAATTATATATACCCAGCATCACCTTAGTACGAAATGCAACAATGTCTGACACTGGGATGCCTCTTTTGGTTTTTCCTTTGTCACACGTTGTTCTGACCCGGATAATAGTGGTACACACGGCTGGGAACGAGACTATTTTGACCCAGACAATAGTCCTCTTTGACAGAAGCCCCATTCAAACTGTCACATGTTGCTCTCTCCCTCTTGCCAAGCAATGAGTGATGCTTTGGGTGATGCATTCTACAACTGAAGTGTTCAAATGAATCAACTAGGTACATTCTCTAAAATGCACAACTTAATGTTTAGAATAGTTTGAGTGCAAAAGTAAAAAATTAAATACCAGACATTTCTCATGTTTGTTATATAGATGATATTGCCTGCACTCCTGATGTGAAGTCAACCAGAAGACCAACTACATGTTGATACAACAGTAGCTAAGATGGGGAGACGTATGTTCATAATAAAGCTCTGCTCTGCCTTCTTAACAGCACTATCAACAAGGCAGGTCCTACAAGCCCTAGTTTCTACCTTCTTAACAGCACTGTCAATAAGGCAGGTCCTACAGGCCCTAGTTTCTACCTTCTTAACAGCACTGTCAACAAGGCAGGTCCTACAGGCCCTAGTTTCTACCTTCTTAACAGCACTATCAACAAGGCAGATCCTACAGGCCCTAGTTTTGTTGCACCTGGACTACTGTTCAGTTTTATGGTCAGGTGCCCAAAAGAGACACTTAGGAAAATTACAATTGTCTCAGAACAGGGCAGCACGGCTGGCCCTTAAATGTACACAGAGAGCTAACATTAATAATATACAGGTTAATCTCTCATGGCTCAAAGTAGAGGAGAGTTTGACTTCATTACTACTTGCTTTTGTAAGAAGTGTTGACAAGTAGAATGCACCGAGGTGTCTGTTTAAACTACTAGCACACAGCTTGGACACCCATGCATACCCCACAAGACAAGCCACCAGAGGTCTCTTCACAATCCCCAAGTCCAGAACAGACCATGGGAGGCACACAGTACTACATAGAGCCATGATTACATGGAACTCTATTCCACATCAGGATACTAATTTAAGCATTAGAATCAGATTGAAAAAAGCAGCTAGTGGGGATCCCTAATAATAATAATAATAATAATAATACAAATACAAAATTACCACTTATTCTGGCTAACCTTTTTAGCTAACATTCCACTCCTGTCATTTAAATGAGGGGATCCCCACTAGCTGCTTTTTTCAATGGCAAGGAGTGGAATGTTAGCCAGGTTAACTACTACCCTCTGGTGGCTAAAAGTAGCATTGCAGTAGGTGGAATGTACAGAGAGGCAAATGCATGACGTTAGCAAAGGATTTGACAGATTCCATGTTCAAGAGTAAAACTTAATCTTATTCAAAACATTTGGAATGCAAGGTCAAATAAGAGTAATATAGATCTCACAACTAGGACTTGCCATGTTGAATGAATCAAAACGAAAGCAGAGCCGTATTGGTCCAGACTAATGTTCAAAGAGCTGTACTAGATCTGGGAAACGTGATAGCAAGAGTTTTACAATAAATGTGGATACCTTTACTTCCATTGTATCAAACAAGTAACACCCACCATTCCTGCTTTACAGAAATGTTTACACATGAGCCCTGACAGGAACTACCCAATAGACATTGCAGCAGTGGTATTTAACCCTCGTGTGGTGTCCGGGTCTGTGGGACCCACTTTCAATGTTTACTAAAAGAAAAATGATACAATGAATGAGACTCATTGGCCTTGGCTCATTTTCTGTGAATAACATGTAAAATAACACATTTTCATTGAGTGTACACTGTGCACCTCCCTACACATTTATATTACATATGTGGTATTCGGGTCCACTGGACCCGAGGGTAATAAAAGTGTGGAAATGTGTGTCTGTAGGTGAAAACAAGTCAAAATTAAACAAAAAGGTTTGCTACATGCCTTCACTCTGTCTTCCTCCTCCCTGGGCCTGTTGTTTCAACATAAGACCAAGAACCTGTCTGTCTCCCTGCCTGTCTGCCTGTATCCCACTTTTCTCACACTCCTTACCCTTTGTAGTGTGTGAAACTACACAATGTCTTGCAGGAACCTGCACAATGTTACTACAATACATTATTTCAATACATTATTTGGATACATTGTAAAAAATTCACTATTTTCCCGCAACCTTCCCCAGCCAGGTGCAAATTGGGGGAGGGACACAACTAATAAATAGCTTTGCATGTGTGGCTCCTTACCACAATCAGTCAGTATGGCAAAAATAATCTCTACTCTTGCAGAGAGAGAAGCTAGTGTGGAAGAAGCATCTTCCACTTTGGAGGTGAAGAATTTTCCAAAAGAGTCTGACAGTGAGTTGGAAGAAGAGGATGAGATTGACCCTCAGACAGACCCAGGACCAGCCCATCAGCAGCCCTGCACCCAACATTACTGTTGATGAGCAGCTTATGCCATTTATGGGTTGCTGCCCCTTCAGGCAGTACATACTGTCTAAACCCACAATATGAAATCAAGAACTGGGCTGCCTGTGATGATGGTTCATCATATGCGTGGAACTTGCAAGTGTATACGGGGAAGCCAGATGGAGGAGCCCCTGAGAAGAACCAAGGGATACGGGTTATTCTGGACGTGACACAGGGACTCCGTGGTCACATCACCTGCAATAACCTTTTCACTTCACATAAGCTGGGACAGAAGCTCAAGAGGAAGCTGACGATGGTAGGAACAGTACAAAAAAAGCAAGCCAGAACTCGCACCTCAGCTGATGAATACCTGGAACAGGCCTATCGATTCCTCTATGTTGGTGTTCATGCCTGACACGTCCCTAGTGTCCTACGTGCCAAAGAAAGGCTAAAATGTGGTACTCATGAGTATGCTGCATAGGGATGGGAGAATCTGTGGCCAGGAGCATCAAAAAACAGAAATCATAATGGATTACAATTCCACAAAAGGAGGGTGGACAATTTAGACAAGCTGGTGACTGGCTACAGCTGCAAAAGCAGAACCCTACGCTGGCCACTTGTGATATTCAACATCTTGGCATACGACACACGTTTGTCATCTGGATGGCATCGAACCCAGATTGGAACAGAGGGAAGCTCCAGAGGGGGCTCTTTTTCAAGGGGCTAGGGCAAGGCATTGGTAAGACCTCAAATCCCGAGGAAGCAACATATCCCAAGGACCCCAGCTTCTGCAGCCATCGTGAGGATGCTGGTGCCCCATCCGCCCAACCCACAGAAGTAACAACTCCAATACCGGAAGTATGTGCTTATGTCTGACTCTCCTACCTTGGCCTGTGGTAACTACGTGAGTTCAGGAATGTTACATCTCACAGAGTGTTTTCAGATTGGAGCCGGTAGCAACAAGAAGCGCTGCAGTGTGTGTGGACCCAAAGACAGAAAGACACAGTACACATGCATCAAGTGAAAGAAATAGATTTGTTAAATTCTGTCCGTGTGTAGACCAGCCTTAATGCATTTTCATGGGGGGTATTTAATAGTTTCATAAAATTCTATGTAAAATTTGTCCTTCCAATTTGTTCAGTTCAAAGCAATAAACACAAGAACAAATATAAGATGAAATTAGGTTAAGATAAACATGATTTATTCCACCCATGTCTTACTTATAGATTGGTTTACAAAAATAAGTGCTATTGATATGTGATCTAGCAGATGTGAATGGCTAATATTAACCATGTAAGGAATTGTCCATTTTGCTGTAATTGATAAGTCAACATTAAGTAATTTTACATAAATTGTTATGCTGTATTGTTATAAAAACCCAATAATGTTGGTCCAGACCTGCTAACATTGGATGAATAATAAAATGACCACACAAGGGTTCAAAGCCATAGATTTATTTAAATCAATTTTGAAATGCGCCGTTTGACTGAATGTGCTGCATTTTTAGAGGTGCAAGAATGACAATTCATATCCTGTTAAATCAATATATTTTGAGACCACCCGGTTTTAATTCTGACAAGATAAAAGTGAAATTCATGAACGAAGTTAAGAAATTAAAACTACCCTAAATACAGTATATTAAAACCCCCAGTGCAACAGAATGCAGGGATTCTCCTTTATTTCTCACATGATCATTTATACCCTTCCAAGTAGAAAATCTGCTGGACCTGCACACCCTACCATAAAGTCACATTTTACCACAGCTCTCCAGGGTTGTAAAATTTTATTTATTCTTTGGAGAAATCTGTACATGGAGGTTCTGGCCTTCAGTAGCTCACATATAATATTAGGACAACGGGGCCAAGACAGGTAGCAAAGCACACTGAAGGACCAGGAGCAGTTTCACACATTATTCAAAGCTGGAGAGGAAGGTCAACACAATCTCCTTCAGTTTGGCATCAGCTGTAGGTGAGATCATGCCATCAGTCCTGGAAAGAAACAAGGGTGTCCCATCAGTTCAGATGAAGTGTATATCAACGCATGTTACCATTTTAACACTAACCACTGTTGACTTATAACTCAGATCATTGTGGTAGTCCCATGTGTTACCTGATTGTGGTGAGCAGGTCCTGGTGTTGGCTGAGGACGTGCCCAAGGAAGGCCTTCTCAAACCTGGTGATCTTGGAAGGGTCCATCTTGTCCAAGTGACCTCTGACACCGGCGTAGATGACAGTCACCTGCTCCTCAATGGCCATTGGGCCTATGGGAGGGAAATAAATACATTTAAATAAAAATTGTGGGCCTTGCGGACAACAAAAATATAAAACTTTTAGCATACTGGTGGCGACACTCACAGTACTGTCCCTGCTTAAGCAGCTCGGTGAGACGGACGCCCCTGTTGAGCAGCTGCTGGGTGGCAGCGTCCAGGTCGGAGCCGAACTGGGCGAAAGCAGCGACCTCACGGTACTGGGCCAGCTCCAGCTTCATGGTACCAGCCACCTACACAGAAAGGACCAATTACATCATGGATTTAGGAGACAGATTCAAGTGAAAAAAAATATATACTGTGGGCCAACTGATGAACTGCAAGGAAGTTGATCCGCATTTATCCAAAGACAGTCTCCTTCAGAACCACAGTTCGTACCTGCTTCATGGCCTTGGTCTGGGCAGCTGATCCAACTCTGGACACAGACAGACCCACATTGATGGCTGGGCGGATACCTTTGTAGAACAACTCAGTCTCCAAGAAGATCTGCCAGGGAGAGAGCACACATCTTGTTTAAGGATAACATTAATCTTTGACATGTTTACTGGAAATGACATCCATCCACATGACACCCACCTGTCCATCAGTGATTGAGATGACGTTGGTGGGGATGTAAGCAGACACGTCTCCGGCCTGGGTCTCAATGACGGGCAGAGCGGTCAGGGAGCCGCCGCCAAAGTTGTCGTGCATCTTGGCGGCCCTCTCCAGCAGACGGGAGTGCAGGTAGAACACATCACCGGGGTAGGCCTCACGACCGGGGGGACGACGCAGCAGCAGGGACATCTGACGGTAGGCTACAGCCTGGAGAGTAGGGAGAGGAGAGAATACAGCTGTTGAACATGGATGAAGTCACTGTGCGAGCCCAGCTCATTATTTTTTTCCCTCCATGAAGTAGCATCACACTCAAGACTCCACTCAGCCCCATCTTCCCCTTCTCACCTGCTTGGATAAATCATCATAGATGATGAGGCCATGCTTGCCGTTGTCCCTGAAGAACTCTCCCATGGAGCAGCCTGAGTAGGGGGCCAAGTACTGCAGGGGAGCAGCATCAGAGGCTGTAGCAGAAACCACAATGGTGTACTTCATAGCATCAGCATCAGTCAACCTCTTCACCAGCTGCGCCACAGTGGATCTCTTCTGGCCGATGGCAACGTAGATACAGTACAGCTTCTTCTTCTCATCTTTGCCTTCGTTGAAACGTCGCTGGTTGATTATGGTGTCAATGGCAATAGCGGTTTTGCTGTTTTATTGGAAAAGGAATTTGTATTAGATTACTTTGCTGGTATACTTGTGCTCTGGAGCGTCTGGGGAATCAAATCTGAAAAGACGCAGCAGTAGAATGGAAACACTCATATCATAGCTAATAATTACTGCAATTATGAAGGCATGGTTTCTAAGTAGAATGAAAGGCAGTAGCAATTGGTTGAAATTAGAAGTCAAAGGATTAATTAGCGCCCATTTCAAGTTTACATAACCTGTTTTTGGACACCGATTATGGCCGATTACATTGCATTCCACAAGGAAACTGCGTGGCAGGCTGACCACCCGTTACTCGAGTGCAGCACGGAGTCAAGGGAAGCTGCTAGCTAGCATTAAACTTAGAAGAAAAAAAACAATCTTCACATAATCACTAGTTAACCTAGTAATATATAGTCAACAATGTGTAGTTAACTAGCTTATCCTGCATGGCATATAATCAATGCGGTGCCTGATAATTTATCATCGAATCACAGCCTACTTCGCCAAACAAGGGATGATTTAACAAAAGCACATTCGCAAAAAAAGCAATTGTTGCACGAAGGTACCTAACCACAAACATCAATGCTTTCCATAAAATCAATACACAAGTACACTTTTCAAATCTGCATATTTATTCAAGAAATTCATGTTAGTAGGCTATATTAACTTGGGAAATTATGTCACTTTTCTTTCATTGCAAGCAGAGTCAAGGTATATGCAACAGTTTGGGCAGCCTGGCTCATTGCGAAAGAATTTGCCATAATTATGACTAACATTGAAGGTTGTGCAACGTAACAATATTTAGACTTAGGGTTGCCGCCCGTTCGATTAAATACGGAACGGTTCCGAAAGAATAAACATTTTGTTTTTGAAACGAGTTCCCGAATTTGACCATATTAATGACCAACGGCTCGTATTTCTGTGTTTATTATTTTATAATTGGGTCTGATTTGATAGAGCAGTCTGTTTAAGCAGTGGTAGGCAGCAGCAGGCTCGTAAGCATTCACTTTCCTGCGTTCGCCAGCAGCTCTTAGCAATGCTTGCTTCAAAGCGCTGTTTTTGACTTGAATTGACTTTAAGCGTATCAAATCCTGAGATTAGGCTGACAATACTAAAGGTGCCTATTAGAACATCCAGTAGTCAAAGGTAAATGAAATACAAATGGTATAGAGAAATAGTTGACGTCATAATTCCTATAATAACTATAACCTAAAACTTATCTGGGAATATTGAACCACCAGCTTTCATATTCTGAGCAAGGAACTTACCCAACATTAGCTTTTTTACATGGCACATATTGCACTTTTACTTTCTAATCCAACAGTGTGATTTTACATTATTTAAACCAGTTTCATTATTTATTTGAGACTAAATATATTGTATTATTTATATATTATAATAAGTTAAAATAAGTGTCATTGAATATTGTTGTAATTGTCATTATTACACACACTAAAAATCTGCCAAATAATCGCTATCGGCTTTTTTGGGTCCTCCAATAATCGGTATCGCTGTTAAAATCATAATCGCTTGACCTCTAGTTGAAATAGTCTTCTACCCTCCTGGATAAAGCTAATTAAATTAGCATGGTAGAATATTAACACAACTGTTTATTTATTATACATTACTCATCCATATTCTCAGAGGTCGACTGATTATCATTTTTCAACACCGATACAGATTATTGGAGGACCAAAATTAGCCAGTAACGATTAACCAGACGATTTTTATATATTTGTTTATACATTTGTAATAATGACAATCACAACTGAATGAAGACTTAATATAATAAATAAAGATTCATTTAGTCTCAAATAATGAAGCATGTTCAATTTGGTTTAAATAATGCACAAACAGTGTTGGGGAAGAAAGTAAAAGTTTAAGTTAGTTGCTGAGAACATATGAAAGCTGGTGGTTCCTTTTAACATGAGTCTTCATAATATATAATATATAATAATAAATGCCATTTAGCAGACGCTTTTATCCAAAGCGACTTACAGTCATGTGTGCATACATTCTACCTATGGGTGGTCCCGGGGATCGAACCCACTACCCTGGCGTTACAAGCGCCATGCTCTACCAACTGAGCTACAGAAGGACCAGTTAAGAAGTTTTAGGTTGTAGTTATAGGACCATTTCTCTATACCATTTGTAGGCCTTTCTAAATCAACCTGGCCGGGGTATCCTGGAAGGACATTGATCTCATCCCGTCAGTAGAGGATGTCTGGTTATTATTTTTTAAATGCCTATCTCACCATCTTAAATAAGCATGCCCCATTCAATAAATTTAGAACAGGTATAGCCCTGATTCTCTCCAGACCTGACTGCCCTTAACCAACACAAAAACATCCTATGGCGTTCTGCATTAGCAGCAAACAGCCCCCATGATATGAAACTTTTCAGGGAAGCTAGAAACCAACACACAGGAAGTTAGAAAAGCCAAAGCTAGTTTTTTAAGCAAAAATTTGCTTCCTGCAACACTAACTCAAAAGTTCTGGGACACTAAAGTCCTTGGAGAATAAGAACACCTCCCAGCTGCCCACTGCACTGAGGATAAGAAACACTGTCATTACCGAAAAATCCACTATAATTGAGAAGTTCAATAAGCATTTTTCTACAGCTGGCCATGCCTTCCACCTGGCTACCCCTACGCCGGTCAACAGCACTGCACCCCCCCACAGCAACTTGCCCAAGCCTTCCCATTTCTCCTTCTCCCAAATCCAGTCAGCTGATGTTCTGAAAGGGCTACAATCTCTGGACCCCTACAAAATTAGCTGGGCTAAACAATCTGGACACTTTCTAAAAATTCTGCCGAAAATGTTGCACCCCGATTTACTAGCCTGTTCAACCTCTATTTCGTGTTGTCTGAGATTCCCAAAGATTGGAAAGCAGCTGCGGTCATCCCCCTCTTCAAAGGGGGGGACATTCTTGAACCAAACTGCTACAGACCTACAGTGGGGCAAAAAAGTATTTAGTCAGCCACCAATTGTGCAAGTTCTCCCACTTAAAGATGAGAGGCCTGTAATTTATCATAGGTACACTTCAACTATGAACGACAAAATGGAAAAAAAAATCCAGAAAATCACATTGTAGGATTTAATGAATTTATTTGCAAATTAGTGGAAAAATAAGTATATATGCCATTTAGCAGACGCTTTTATCCAAAGCGACTTACAGTCATGTGTGCATACATTCTATGTATGGGTGGTCCCGGGGATTGAACCCACTACCCTGGCGTTACAAGCGCCATGCTCTACCAACTGAGCTACAGAAGGACCACTAGTATTTGGTCACCTACAAACAAGCAAGATTTCTGGCTCTCACAGACCTGTAACTTCTTTAAGAGGCTCCTCTGTCCACTTGTTACCTGTATTAATGGAGGACAGAGGCAAGGAAATGACTGAGTGAGGAAAGAGAGCTGGAGATCACAAGGAAACCTACATCAAAGCAGATGCTCACAGTGATGAACCCCACTGGGACACAAAATACCCCTGGATTCAAGATCCAAGTTCCCTTCCTGGCAACAGGAGTGGGGTGGAAGCCACCTTCTTGAGAAGAGAAAAGCAACTCAAAAAAAGAGCCAGAATGGAGAATAGCATACACAGCTCAAGTCCATGAAATGGTGGAGACAAGAGCAGTGAAGAAACTCAGAGCTCATTGTCAGCTGGAAGGGGCCAGTATGGTATGTCAGCCACTTGGTGGCGCTAAACCCGCACTCTCTCACAACACCTGTGCGACTGGTATGGAACAGCAGCCAGAAGTTGAGGGGTCAGCATGAATGACCTTCTGCTGAAAGGGCCTGATGTCCTCAATCCCATCCGAGCAGTACTACTCAGGTGCAGGAGAGACGTCCATGCTACCCCTCGGCGACATTAAGAAAATGTACAATTCTGTGTGGTTGGAAGACCTGGAGATGCACCTCCACAGATTTCTCTGGAGAGATACTGAGGAAGAGATTGAAGAGTATGCGATCACCAGAGTCAACATTGGCGATTGACCAGCAGGGTGCATTGCGCAATTGGCTATGAGAGAGACAGCCAAACTGCCCATGTTTGCTCACCTGGAGGAGGAACGTAGGATCCTTGAAGAGGACACCTATGCCGATGACATCCTGACTTCCCATAATGACTTGCAAAAGCTGGACCAGAACACCAAAAGGGTTGAAGAGATCCTGAAGGCAGGCGGCTTCTTCCTCAAGCCCTGGGTCCGGTCAGATCAAAGTGGGAGGCAGGAGATCGCACCAGGAGAACAAGGAGCGCAGTCAAGCACAGCACTCATTCTCCCAAACCAAATGAGGGAAGGAGACAATAAAGCCCTTGGAGTTGGATACCTTGTACCTCATGACTTCAATCAATTTCTCAAAGAGGAAAAAGAAAATGAGTCGGCCAAAATCTCCTTGATGAAGAGGTGAGAGGGAAAACTCCAAACCCACTGACAAGAAAAGAACTGCTGAGCCAGATAGCTAGCCTGTATGACCCAATAGCCCTCGTCACACCTGCCAAACAAAAGGGTGCCATTCTTGTCAGAAAGGCATTTCAGGAAGCTGGAGGCAGAACTCTGACCTGAGACACTTGGGACGAACCTTTTGTCAGAAAATTTGAGGGAAGAAGCCATCCAATTCTTTGAGGAATACACACATCTTGGCCAAATCACCTTTCACAGAAGCCTCACACCAGTCAACTGGATTGGAAAACCTTGAGGAATAACTTTCTCTGATGGAAGTGACAAGAGCTATGGAGCCGTAGTGTACTTAAGATGGGAGACCCAGCAAGACATCAAAGTCAGACTGGTTGAATCCAAAGCAAAGCTCACACCATTGGACCAAAAGGGAGAACCAGTCAAATCTGAAATCTGCTGTGCAGTCTATGCAGCACGACTTCGAAAGTACGTTGAAAAGCACAGTCGAATAGAAACTGAACGATGGCTCCATCTACTGGACAGTCAAACTGTGTTGGGAGCAATCCAGATAGACAGCTATGGATATGAAACTTTGTTTGCGAATAGAGTTGGAGAGATCCAGAAATCCACATCCGTAGAAGACTGGTGGTGGATCCCAGGAGGCCTGAAGTGCTGACATCATAACAAGAGGGGCAGCCCCAGAAGACCTCCAGGAAGATTCCATGTGGCAGGATGGACCAGCATTCCTGAGGCAACCTGTGAAAGAGTGGCCACATAAGTCAGCCAAAGAAATCGCTGCGTATGCCAAGGAAGGCATAAACAAACTTCGAAGGAAAGCTTCCTCGGCAGCACTGACCAGAGCGCAGACCAGATGAACCCAAGACTCGGATCCGAAGATCACCAGCCGGCTCTGCGGTAACGAAACTGATTGACATCAGGAAATTCAGCAAATTCAGCAGTCTGACCAGGCTGATCCGAGTCATTGCCTGGGTTTGGAGAGCCACAACAAGATGGAAAAATGGTGACCAAGAATTCAGCCTCAGATAAACCGAAGTGGGAGGACGCTCTTTCAACAAACTGGAGGTCCAGAGCCAAACAAGCTGTACTCACTGTCGGGGAGTGTGAAGATGCACTAAGAGACTTGTTCCTTGCAGCTCAAGAAGGTATAACCTTTCAAGACACCACTCTCAACAGACTCGCTGTTTACAGAGATAAAGAGACTGGGCTCTCAGTTTGTGGAGGAAGGTTCCAGATCTTTGATGAGGACGAAACTGCCTTACCAATTCTACCATGTGAGGCATGGATATCCACTCTCCTTGCTCAAGAGGCCCATGGTGCAAACCATGAAGAAATAGCAGGCACACTCCTCCGGATGAGGAAGAAAGCCTGGGTGATAAAAGCCGGAAGCTGGCTAAAAAGAGAGTTGACAACTGTGTGGTGTGCAGAAAGGCCAGGACCAGAAAGTGCCAACAGATCATGAGTGACCTTCCATCCGAGCGGATAACACCAGCAAGACCATTTGAGTACACAACAGTGGACTTATTTGGAGTGTATCAAGTCAAGGACGAAGTGAAAAAGAAAACCAAGCTCAAGGTGTGGGGTATCATCTTCTGTTGCATGGGATCCAGAGCTAACCACACAGATGTTGTCAGTGACCAGTCGACTGAAGGCTTTCCTACTGGCTTACCAAAGATTCACGGCACTGAGAGGGCACCCCAAAAAATTGTGGTCAGATCCTGGAAATAACTGTGGTTGCCAGACGTGCCCTCAAAGAACTCTACCTCTTCTTGGCTCAACTAAGTAAATCTGAGCTTGAAAATGAAGCTTCCAAGCATGGGACAGAATGGAGCTGGAAAATCCACCCAGCAGACTCCCCTCACAGGAATGGAGCTGCAGAAGCAGCTATTCGTACTGTGAAGCTGGCTTTGCACAACCTAGGAGGAGAAGGACTCTTCACATGGAGTGAGTTTCAAACATTTCTCTATACAGCTGCTAACCTTGCCAATGAGAGGCCCATAGATGCAAGAACTCAAAGCCTGGAGGACTGCATAGAATACATCAGCCCAAATTCCCTTCTGCTTGGACGGATTGGACCCAGAGGAGATCTTGGATGCTTTGATTTTGAAAGCTACCCATACAAAAGATTGAGAGCTATCCAAACAGAAGTTGACCGGTCCTGGAGGAAGTAAAGTCAGTTAGCTGGGCACAACCTATTCGTGAGGAGTAAATGGCACACAACACATAGGAATGTGGCTGTTGGAGATGTTGGCTGGATGGCTGACCAAAATGCCTGGAGGGATCACTACAAACTAGCCAGAGTCATCAGTGTCAACATTGACAAAGAAGGGCATCGTTAGAGATGTGCATGTCAGAACTTTACCCAGCTACCCAGTCCCAACTGTGAAGCCTGCTCAAGAGAAGTCAGACTGCTCTTTCAAATCAAAGACTTAATTATAATAAACTTACAAATACAAGCCAACTTACCTTGGCTCCTTGCTCCACTCGTAACAGGTGGCCAGCCTGCCACGCAGTCTCCTCGTGGAGTGCAATGTAATCGGCATCCAAAAATGAAGATTACCGATTGTTATGAAAACTTAAAATCGTCCCTAATTTATCGGCCATGCAGATGAATCAGACGACCTCTATGCTCAATCCCCAGTTAGCCCTACTAAAGGAATAGAGGTATTTTCTAAGATGGCATCTGGCCATCTGTGTTTACCCAGTCTGCCGGTCACCGATGATCAGCTCACGCTGGCCACGCCCAATGGGCACCAGGCTGTCCACGGCCTTGATGCCAGTCTGCATCGGTTCCTTCACAGAGATACGGGGGATGATGCCAGGGGCCTTCAGACCCACACGCCTACGGATGCTAGACCCAAGAGGACCCTGAGGGACAGAGTAGGGTTAATGCCATTCTGATCAGACCCGATATGCCCAGGCTGTAGTTAACCTCTAATCACAACCCAAGGACTCCGAAAGGATCAGACAGGAGATCCTGTTTCTTATGTAGTCTTCAAGGTGTTTTAGTATAAAATACATTTCTATTTCACATTAATTCTCAATGTACAAAAGTCCTATTCTAATAATAACTAGCAATTAACTACACTATTTATTTAAAAAAAAATCTGCCCTCACCTTTCCATCGATGGCATTGCCCAATGCATCCACCACGCGACCCAGCAACTCTTCACCAACTGGCACATCCACGATGGCACCAGTCCTCTTCACGATGTCACCCTCTTTGATCAGCTTGTCATTACCGAACACCACAACGCCAACATTGTCAGGCTCCAAGTTCAGAGACATACCCTAGAAAAGAGGATAAAAGACAATGGTAAAATTATGAAGACGACAGTGGTTAGGTTGAACAGAAGCTCTTTCAATGCAACATGGTTCCGTTAAATTCATAAACTGTCTAGATCAGCACCTTGAGCCCAGAGGAGAACTCCACCATCTCCTCAGCCTGAACATTCCTGAGACCGTACACTCTGGCAATACCATCACCGATGGAGAGCACACGGCCAGTCTCCTCCAGATCAGCACTTGTGTCAGCCCCCAGGATCTTCTCCTCCAAGATTGAGGACACCTCAGCCGTGCCTGGGAGAAAGAACCCACTCATCAAAATATGGACTCAACTTGACAGTCAACATAACTCCTCATTTTTGTTAGTATTATATAGCCATAGAGGAATCCCTTTTATGTTTGTATAGGGAGAAATAGCAACAATTGATAGTGACTGGTAAGGAGCTGAATGTGACATAAAAAAATTAACCCATCCCAAATTGATTTTTCCAAAAGATCAGAACCTAGACTATTTTACAAGGTATTGTGTCGCACTGCACCTTCAAGTGTACATCCTGATGGCCCCTGCTCATTTAAATAGGTACTTGTGGCAAAACAGGATTTCTGACCTAAATAGTAAGTGTCATTAAAGGTCATTCGTTGAGTCAATCATTCGCTTTACGCACCAGTCTTTGCAGCAAGACATGGTCTGTGTGTATGAAGGTGAGTCACTCCTACACTGGCGGCGGCAACATTCTTGGACACCTAGAATGAATGCAAGCATGGTCAGTTATTATTCAAGACAAGTGCTATTGTACTGATGCAATGGGAAATAAATCGCACTATGTATATTGGAATCGCTAGCTGCGTTACAATGAACTGAAATCAAAACATATGCCCCAAGGCATTAGCCCAAACGTTGTTAGTTAGCTAGGTTGTCCGCAATATGTCCTCTCTTGACTGCTGGCAATGCCAGTTAAACCACCACTACAAAAACATTTTTCAAAACAAGAAACTACACTGTAGTTAACTAATTATAATTATATGAACTTGTTCTGTGCAAGGCGGAACATTCTGTATGTAAAAGACCCTGACCTTCACAGAACTTAGCTAACTAACGGATAGCATGCTAAACTAACGTTACAAAGCTAGCACAGCCATTTTACGGGACCGTAGTGTAGTTGAAGTGCGCATAAGTGCATTCATTGAAAGGGAAAAAAACGAAATGAAATGTGCAATGAATGAGTTATACAAACAGCAATGTAACGTTATAAAATAAATATCAAGACATCAGGTCGAGTGGCATGAGATGCCTTGCTGGGTCATGACGTTCTAGACAAGCGTGTGAAGGTGGAGGCCTTTAAAGGCCTACCCTTCATACATCCACTGCATTGACATTTTAATTCGTGCAATGCAAATAGTCTTACATTCAACAACCAAATCAATTACTCACAAATCCAGCCCGTCTGGGCAGGCTTCTGGCCAGAGCCGCTGCAACACGCACGGATAACATCTCTAAAGGGAGAATGTGAGTTGTCCTCCACCACCTGCAAAGACCAGCTAGTTTTACTTAGAGGGTGTCCTATGTATGCGAATGACCTGGGGGGTGGCTGGCTTCGTTCTTCTTCATTTTATGTCATCCGTGATGACAGCCTGTCATTTCAAATCGTTACTGCCATCTACTGTAGTGGAGTTCAAGTTTCAGCTGCTATGTATGAGTGGTAAAATAGCGCCTACTAGCGATCATAAAGGGCATTACATTTTTGGGGGGATTCGACACAACCTAGAGGCCATGTGTGGTACTGAATATTTCCTAAACGTGAAAATACCGATCCATCGACGGTTTGTCAACTCAGTGCTAGAACTGCTTGAATGTAGGTTGGAACGGACCATCTGCATGGGCTCTATCTCTCATCAACCCAGCGGCAAGACAAGGATCCAAGAATGGTTTTAGTGCATGTCGGATATCTGGTTCTTCCTGTATTTGGCTCAGTAAGAAATAGAGGTATTTATATATATTTATCTTTAACAATTACGTGTGCCCTGTTAATCTCAATATCGCTAAAGCTGCTCGCTAACCTGGTCGAAAATCTCTTTTAGGATCCATTCCAACAAGCGACTGTGTTGTTGTCCTAGCTACTTGGCTACCAAACAGCTGTTCCGTTCTATATAAAGCGAATGATAGCTAAACTAGGACAAAACAGTATGTTTGCCATACAAGGCTATTATGTTCTCATTCGTTACATTTTTATTAACAATTGCACGACCATATTACACATTTTGGTAGTATGGGTCTGATCGTATATAAACACAAAATAGCCTTTTCAGGTAGCTATTGACAGCTAACTAACGTTAGCTATCTAATTGTTATATGGACGCGCGTTGACCGATGCTATTTAGCTAACGCTAGCTACCTTTTTAAACGTTAAGCTATTTTTGGACATGATATTGTAGTAAGTCAGCTCTATTTCAACACATATAAGCACAGCCATTGAAATGAATGGCAGTGGTGAAATGTCAGAGAGGAATGCGTGAAACACGTTCAAACTTGTTTGAAGGTTAGTTAGCTGGTTACAAAGTGCTAGCTCGGTCGGTCTGTTTGTAGGGAGAATGTATTTAATCCCAGGATGTCATTTGAAGATCATCTTTACTGCTTGTCAATAGGATTTTATGACTAATTAAATTAGCTAGCTAGCTAAAGAATGTTTGCTATATCGCAACTACTAGCTAACAAACAGGCTAAATTGTCATATTTTAAGATGTCAGTCAGGAAGATCTTTAAACACGTAACGTTAGCTAATTTAGCTAGCTATGTAGGTTGTTTTTCCAATCTCGTCTGAGCGTTTCGTATTCTGTATTTGCAGTAAACTCGATATATTTAGTATGATATGTTATGTTTTATGCAAACATCTATGTTATGAATTATAGCTAACGTTAGCTCGGCCAGGAGTTAGGTTAGCTAACATGCTAAGTAGTTGCAGAGTAGCTAAAATTCTAGTTGTCTGTGATGAGATTCGAGCTCACGGTATACGCCCACCTGACTAACCAACCAACAAACTTTCGTTTTTATTTAAGTAATCGTATCTTATTTAACTAAACGTAATATATAATACTAATTTAAGTGTCCCGGATTTACCTTGTTTACCTTTACTATGTTATGTCTCGTCTATGAGACCAGGCTGATCCACCAGTTGATTTTAGACAGTAATTCCCCATTGATTCAGTATCAAAACATACTTAAGCAATAAGGCACGAGGGTGTGTGGTATATGGCCAATATACCACGGCTAAGTTGCTGTTCATAACCGTGACGCAATGCGGAGTGCCCGGATATTGGCCATTTACCACAAACCCCCCGAGGTACCTTATTGCTATTATAAACTGGTTACCAAAGTAATTAGAGCAGTATCAATAAATATTTTGTCATATACATTGTATATGGTCTGATATACCACGGCTGTCAGCCAATCAGCATTCAGGGCGTGAACCACCCAGTTTATGAAGTTGCATAAACCGTCTAGGCTACGGTGTAGCATATTAAGTTCATGCAGTGGCATCAATTATTTCACATTGTGCTTTTATTTCTGTTCTTATTTCCTGTTTCATAGTTTCGAGGCTGGCTCTACATTCTGCATTTATCAGATCTTTGTCGTCCCTCCCATTGTGTAGCTAATGATCATCTGCTGCTGTGTGGTGTGGCGTGGCCTGGCCTCTGCCTGTTCTCTGCATTTAGCTGTATTGAATCCCTTCTTCATTTCCTCTTTCCATCAGAAGACGACATTGGTGTATATATAACAACAACAAAAATGTATCATTCAACCATAGAGTATATGTGGAAAAACTAAAACAAATAGCTAACACCTATATAATAACTTTTTGTCTTTGTCAAGTTGTTGTAGATTTAACACATTTTTACCTCTTAAAGAGAATCAAATGTATGTCATTGTGTACCTCCCATTCAGTCTTGATTATGACAACAGCCTATTGTAAATCCCTGTAAAGTGGATACATTTTGCATGGATTCTATTTCTGCACTGCTTTACTGAACACCAGAATTTGGCAAATTTTCTTTCTTTTTTCCCCATGGAAAATGCATTGTACAAAGGTAGCTAAGTAATAGTATATTTTGCTCCAATTGGCATTCTTTTTACATGTACAATTACATGTTAAGCTTATGCATTGTCATATTTCATTGTATATGATCACACACAATTATAATTACCTCGGTCATCTGAGTGATTTCAAAATAGACAACACATCAACATTTTATAAATACTGATACACTTCACCTGTTCCCAACAACCTGTCATAACCGCCTCCATTTGTGTAACCCTTTTGTTCCTCTTGAAAATGAATATCTTTGAAACACTGAATTATCAGGCCTTTTGCTCGCTAAAGCCAAAACCAAATCGTAATGCTATAAGTGTAGATGCTCTCACTGGTTGTTCACTTCCCAATGAGCCTCCCCACTAACAAAAATACAAAATGCTATCCATTTCACAGGGATGCTTATCTCCTGCACTGCTACAGTGAATCTTCTAGTAGAGTAATAACGTATTGTATTGTTTGGTTGTGGTCTCTCTTTACCTTTTTGTTCTGGTAATGGTACTTTCAGTGCATGGTCACATTATGATTCATATGATTTAGTTTTTTTTTTTTACATTGAATAGTAAATTCCAATGTAATCTTTCTGTAGTAAAGATGTACCCTACCGTGCTGTAGCCAACCACATCTGCTCATTAGATGCTGCTTCTGTTCTTATTAACCCTATATGGAGCATGGTGGGCCTTGCCTTCAGTCAATGTTGTTTATTTTTGTTGCATGGTGTTTATATTATCATTATTACAAAAACACAAATTCCACAAACTAATATTTTTCAATAAAGAATATAGTATTTTTCCTAACCTTCAGTGTGCTTCTTGCTGATTTCCATTTATTGTCTTTAGCCCTCCCCTCGTCCCTACCTTCCCCCTTCCACCCCACCCACCTCTCCCGCTGTGACAAAGATAGACAATTTCAATGCTTTTATCATCACAAGGCCTGAATGAGTCTGTCCCCTGTCATTCATGGTGATTGTACCACTGAGACAATTGAAAGTGCAGTGTGCCGAAGTTAACTTGGATCAAATGATTTAACCATTGTGACTGGTTAGGAGCTAAATGTGAGACAAAATAACCCACTCCATTCAGATGTTTCTGAAAGATCACAGAGCCTTGACTATTTCACAAGGCATTTTGTAGCACTGCACCTTCAAGTCTACTCCAACTTAATGACCCAAATGCAATGTAGACTTTGCCTTTTTCTCAATTGTAGGGCTTTCACCTGTTTTCATCTGAATGTGTTAGCCACTCTACCACCAACACTTTCAAATGTTCTTCGTGTTCGAAAAGGTGAAGGTGACTTTCACAAAGGCCTATAGATAGATCCGTCCCGCACTGTTTGTGCTAGGCTGCGTATAGCTCAGTGGATACATTCAGTTTACATTTGTTTGATGTTCTTTTTCCAGGACTTCTCATGCTGCCAGAGTCCAAAATGCATTTACCGCAATGGAAAACATGTCACTGACTATGAAATATCATCCTATAAATTGTGTTCTCCCCTTTCAAACATATTTTGTCATATTGCCATCAATGTCACAATGCAGCCTAGGCCACCTTCATGCTAATTCCAAACCATTCCCATTACTATCAATTATCAATGTTATTTCCATTAGAATTGTCAGTCCTATATAGTATGGAGACGGTGTACTGAAACTGTAGTGCACTGTACTAGTCTCTGATTCAACAGCAGCCTGTTTTCTTCAGCTGCCAAATAGCTGTGGTTAGAAGAGGGGAAAAGTACTGTCAAACTATTTCCTCTGCACCAACAAATCTACGCTTGGGGAAAAGTTTGGGTAGCAGTGTGTGTCAGTGAGAGTAAGATACAGGCCTAGGCAGTATTTTAATTTATTTCTTGAAGGAGATATATGTTGTAGGCTTTATGTGGCTTTGGCCTTGACTCGTGCTCATAGATATTTCTGGGTAGTGATGTATAAACAGACACATCATTGATGTTGTGCTATATAATGTTACCCACAGTTCAACAGTTCAGTTATCAGAAAAAGGACACACTCACAGCAATGCTATCACATTGTTAAAATCCTCAGTGATTTATAAAGGATGAACAGTTTGTGTCATAAAAAAATAAACATCTTAGGAATAGATGTTCTGCCTTTTGTCCCACTGTGGATCAATGATGTCATTCATGTGAATGTCACACTGTAGATCTTGAAGTTGGAGAATATTTCTGGCAGCACTTCTATCAAAGGGATTCGAGGTCATTCCGATATTTTACAGAACACTTCTGGCAGCACTTCTATCAAAGGGATTCAAGGTCATTCAGATTTGTTACCGGTACCCCTAGATTTTAAAACTAGTTTAATTTGAAAAGCACTCTGTTACACAATTTAAATGCACAGTCCTGGGCACGCACATTGCCGAAGAGTCAGATGCCCAGAGGTGAGAATCCAACCAGAAGGTCAAATGTCACATGATGCCATAATAGACCGTGTTTGGAAGTATTAACATTTTCCATGCAGGTTTGAATGTGTTACTTCACCATATCTCCCTATCCCCTGATGTAAGTTTCACCATAGGTAAGAGTTAGGGCTTTTGTAAAGATCCTCCTACAGAAACACAATTACATCACACAAACGCACACTCCATGTCACATACACAATAAATTCTAACCTACCGTTTCTCTCTCAGGTGTCTGACTCCCTCTCATTGTTTCCACAGGATCCCACTTTAACCGGCAGCAGCAGCAGCATAGCCATGCTACCTCTTGCCGGCACTTCCAGCTAGGCCCCCAGGCCCAGCTGCCCATTGACTTCCCAATGCCCCACCCAGGTCAGCCCCAGTCGGGCATCAACCCCCACCTGGCTCCCCCTGGCCATCAGCATTCTCACCAGCTCCACCTGCCCCTACCCCCCACACACCAGTTCCAGGACATTTCTGCCCCCCCTTTCCTACCTCAGGCCTTACACCAGCAGTACCTCCTCCAGCAGCAGATCCTAGAGACCCAGCACCGGCGCATCATGCCACCTTCCAGGTATGGGGACCTGGTTTCTGGCTAAGCACGGCACTCCCATAGTAACTTGGGTACCTCCATAAGCTATAGAAAAGTCAAGGTTTGTATTAACAACTACAGTATATTTGAGGGGTAGTTTGGCATGTGTTTTCACACCTCAAAAGTGCTTTAAAGTTGAGTCAAAATTTCCATTGGATCTGTACATCCACACAACATATGGCATGGAATATGATGTGCACAGAAACCTTTTTTGGTTGTCCTGTCAGCAGACACCAGCCCCACAGACTGCGGCCGGGTTACGAGTTGGCTCCCGCCCTCCACATCCCCCCACAGCCTGCGGCCCAGCAGCCTCGCTACCTGGCTGAAGGCACAGACTGGTAAGACGCCAGCTTGCACTCATACAATAATAAGGCTTAATAATGTGGCTTCATTGTTAAAGGGATACTTTGGGATTTTGGCAAATATGCCCTTTATCTACTTCCCAAGAGTCAGATGAACTTGTGGATACCATTTGTATACCATTTATGTCCAGTACGAAGGAAGTTAGAGGTAGCGTTCTAGCAGATGCCAATAGACTTCCAGTCATTGTGTTAACTCTAGTTAGCATTGGCTAGCAAAACTAGCTCTAACTTCCTTCATACTGGACACAGTCCAGTAAAAATGGCATCCACGAGTGCATCTGACTCCGGGGAAGTTGACAAAATACTGAGGTATCCATTTAAGTCTCAAACATTACTCCTGGACTGTGGATAATCTTAATTTTCTAATTTGAGTCACCTGTTCCCACAGGCATGATGGATTATTTGTCACATGCGCCGAATACAACAGGTGTAGACCTTACAGTGAAATGCTGACTTTACAAGCCCTTAACCAACAATACAGTTTTTTTTTAAATAACTGTTGAGTAAAAAATAAAGAGCAGCAGTAAAATTACAGTAGCAAGGCTATATATAGGGGCTACCAGTACAGAGTCAATGTGTGGGTCAGTTGAGTGACTATAGGTAGATAATAAACAGAGAGTAGCAGCAGCGTAAAAGAGGGGGAGGGGAGGGACAATGCAAATAGTCTGGGTAGCCCTTTGATTAGCTGTTCAGGAGTCTTATGGCTTGGAGGTAGAAGCTGTTAAGAAGCCTCTTGGAGGCAGGCCACTCGATTTCGTCTCTGCGTTATATTGGCATCGAACATGTCAGGGGGTGACCTTGATAATTTATTGTTAAAACGAGAGGCTACCTGGATCTTTAACTTAGAGACCCTTGCTCCCTTCGGTCTCAACGTAGACTTTGATCTGAAGCCATTCTTGTGATTATTGTGACTTTGCCATTGTAGTTGTTTGTAAGCTTGTGTAGTCGAAAATGAATCTATGATCGTATGCTATCCATTTATTGTTTGTATGCTGTTTTTTTGTATGCTATTTTAATATTTGATAATTAATCAATGATATTAGGCCACTCTTGGCCATGATTACAGACACCTGTGTTTTTGACACTATATAAATGAGTCATCCCACCGTGTTTGTGATCTAACCCTGATGAAGACAGCTTGGCTGTTGAAACATTGGTAATTACATTTTTGCATCTGAGCTCCTAGAGTGTGCGTCTCTCTTTTATTTTCAAGAAGCCTTTTGGACCTAGACTTAGCTCTCCGGTACCGCTTGCCGTGCGGTAGCAGAGAGAAGAGTCTATGACTAGGGTGGCTGGAGTCTTTGATAATTTTTAGGGCCTTCCACTGACACCACCTAGTATAGAGGTCCTGGATAGCAGGAAGCTTGGCCCCAGTGATGTACTGGGCCATTTTTGTTGGGTCTGTGTTTAACTGGTTTCTCTCTTATGTCTCCTCCTCTGTTGTGTGGTTGGTCAGGGATTTGAGTGTGGACGCGGGGCTCCCTCCTCCTCAGTACCACGTCCGCCCACTGCCCCAGCACTACCATCACTACCTGACATCTCCCAGGATGCATCACTTCCCCAGGAACAATGCCTCCACCCAAGTGGTGAGATCATCACAACTATTTTTGCCATGATATTTAAATGAACAGAATGTACATTTACAATTAAAGCGATGTTCAATGATCTGTGCAATCATGGCATCCATATTTGTTGTACCACCCGTAGTGTTTGATTTGGTCTTTACACCATAGATCATTGTAGAGAGTTGGTTTAGGGATGGCTGGCATCTGTATGAAATTCAAAGATGTTTTCTCAGAGTTGAGGAGATGGTATCCAGATTACTCCCTTACTATCTCTCTGTATGGTCTCTCTAGGTTGTCCATGAGATCAGAAACTACCCGTATCCTCAGTTACACCTGCTGGCCCTGCAGGGTCTCAACCCCTCCCGCCACGCATCAGCTGTGAGAGAGAGCTATGAGGTACTGTTATCCCAGTCACACAGCTAACTCCAGTCAACCCTGTCACACTCTCACCCCGACACACACACACACACTCTGGTAATCACACGGCTGTCCTCACGCCTCTGTCCCTGCCTCCAATGCTGTAGACAGCCTCATGTGGGACTGCTCCTCTCTTTTCCACGACTTCTGTTTTCCAGATGCTTCTGAATCTAAAAGCTATTGTTTTATTTTGCTTTGTTCTTTTGTTGTTTTTATCGGACTGAAATAAGAGCCAGTATAAATGAAGTGTCTTGAGGTAGAGACAAATGCTTGTTCCAGATGTTTAACAGTCTTCCCACATGTGTTGCCTGTAGGAGCTACTGCAGCTGGAGGACAGGTTGGGCAGTGTGAACCGAGGGGCTGTCCAGACCACTATTGAAAGGTTTACCTACCCTCACAAATACAAGAAGGTAAGAATATGCCCTCAGTTTGTGTCTGTAACGGATGTACCGAGGCAGAATATTGAATAAAGCACAATAGAACAGAATGACACGGACGAACACTGCCGTCTCATTTTAGGTCATTGTTAGCCAAAAATCTCTCCAAGGAATCCTCTCCCCTTGCAGTCCAAATGGACTTGTTATTTACACAACAGTCAGATGGTTTGGAGTGTACCCAATTTAAGACCACAGATGACTCCTCTTGCAGGTGAAAGGACAAATTATTATAAAGCTGTGTGTGTCTTGTGAGACTTATTTGAATATACTGAAGGAATCATAGGCATGCATGACATTTTAGTGAATCATTGAGACTGGAACCTGAAGCACACTTTTTAATTGTGTCAGCAGTATTTGCAGTAGATATAAGGGAGATGGTAATAAACTGGGTTTGTCATTGCATACCTAGTCATGTATCTGAACTACAATATGTGGACTTCAAGCATCTTTCTCTTTTCATGTGAACTATCAAAACTTAGCGAATGAAATTGAGTTAAATTTAAAAATATGCATATTGCTTTTTGTAAAAAAAAATTAAAAAATTATATTTTATTTTCCAGAGGATACCTCAGGACCTGAAGCTCGGGCTGGTGGATGAGGAACTGGATACAGATGAGAAGTGTACCATCTGTCTATCAATGCTGGAGGATGGAGAGGATGTCAGGTTGGTCTAGTCACAATGCTAATGACAATGTTATTGTCATGGTAATTTTGGTGCCAAAGCAGACTACAGTTTGCAGATCTCTGTATCTATGGTAATTCATATTAACACTCTTCATCCTCTTCCTCCACCACCAGGAGATTACCCTGCATGCACCTCTTCCACCAGGCGTGTGTGGACCAGTGGCTGGCCACTAGTAGGAAATGCCCCATATGCAGGGTGGACATTGAGACCCAGCTGGCACCAGACAGCTGATGCCTCCTTTCCCTGCCCCCATCTTGTAAAACCCCACCTCATCCCTAGGGGGAACTCTGCCAAACGTCCCCCTTCCCATCTGCATCACATATGAGCCTGCCTTCTGAGCCAGCTGAGGAAGACAATGAGTGGGATAGGAGGTGAGAGGGATTAACAAAGCACACTGATCCAAACAATAGAGAAACAAAAGAGGCCGATGGATGGATGGATAGATGAAGAAGAGAGGCAGAAGGGTGCCAGAATGTATGGACAGATTTACAGGGCCTTGATGAGTCTCCATCAGGGTTTTGCACCGTAGCATTAGCTTCTCCGTACACTCAGAGATGTGATCCTCCATTAAACCACCTAGCGAGCATGTGTGTTGTGTTGTTGGGTTTGTATATGTGTACTGGTCTCACTCCCTCTTGATGAAACCCAAAATGCTGAGCTCTAGCTACAGCACATCTGTGCGAAATATGACAAGATATGAAATCAGCAGTGGGCTGTTTCTTGAAATGAGCTTCTGTGGCCTAATACATATGGTGTAATGGAGTGTAGTAGTCTTGTTATTGATCACCAGTATTTAACAGGGTGACAGTGTGGTGTAGCAAGCAAAAATCCCACTTTAAGAAATAAGGTGGGAAAAAATACAAAATGGGGAAATAGTCTTCTTTAAAAGAGGGTAATAGGCATACAAGCAGCCTTTAGGCAATGAGGAAGTGCTAGCTATGTACAAAGGCCAATCAATAGGTGGATTTCCAGTACAGTAGATCTCTGCTATCACAGTGGATGCTAGAGATGCTAACCAGGCATGGCTTCAGTGGTTTGTATTGTGCTGTATTGGGGCCTCTATACTCTAGAATTGAGGCCACAGATATGCATGCTGTATGGCAGGCTTGAGCTGTCTTGTGGTTGTGGAGCAGTAGGAAGTCTGCGCAGGATGACGTTTATTGTCATGAGTCTTGTCCTGGAGGCAGAACTCCGCTAGACAGAACAGCTGCAAAGTCAGAATTGGCTACATTGTAAAAATTCATTAAAACAATTTTAGGTTAGGATTAGCAGTGTGGTTAGGTTTAAAATCAGATTCTATGACTTTGTGGCTGTGCCAGCTAGTGACCACACTGCATAGTGGCCTCCAGAACAACATTCATACCGGGGGAAAAACGGAAAAGTCTGCAGTATCTCTGCATGTGAACCATACACTGTATGACTCTCTCCCTCATCCATGGAGCAGGATGAAGTTTCCCTTAGATGCTGATCTTAGGTCAGTGTTGCATCTCCCCTCCTAATAATTAAAATTAGAATTGGTGGAGAGGAACGCTGATTATAGAACTGTGCCTATGGGCAACTTCTACTCACAGCCTCATCCATAGCACGATTTTTAAGGCTGGCATTGGCTGGAGGATGCAGTGTCTGTGTATTGTCTTTAGAGTGAATACAATGTAGTTATTTTCTAATATACACTACCACTTAGAAATGTCCTTGTTTTTGAAAGAAAAGCAAAAAAAATGTCCATTAAAATAGCATAAAATTGATCAGAAATACAGTGTAGACATAGTTAATGTTGTAAATGACTATTGTAGCTGGAAACTCCAGATTTTTTAAAATGGGATATCTACAGAGGCCCATTATCAGCAACCATCACTCCCCTGTTCCAATGGCACATTGTGTTAGCTAATCCAAGTTTGTAATCGAACCCACAAATGCTGATGCTCCATATACTCAACTAGTCTAAAGAAGGCCAGTTTTATTGCTTCTTTAATCAGAACAACAGTTTCCCCCTGTGCTAACATAATTGCAAAAGTTTTTTCTAATGATCAATTAGCCTTTTAAAATGATAAACTTGGATTAGCTAACACAACATGCCATTGGAACACAGGAGTGATGGTTGTTGATAATGGGCCCCTGTACGACTGTACATAGATATTCAATAAAAAAAATCTGCCATTTCCAGCTACAATAGTCATTTACAACATTAACAATGTCTACACTGTATTTCTGATCAATTTTATGATATTTTAAAAGACAATTTTTAAAAAATCTTTCAATAACAAGGACATTTTTAAGTGACCCCAAACTTTTGAATGATAGTGTATACCAGGACCTTATTGCCTACAGAACAAACCCATGTGATTTATACAGTACATAGCAAACAACCTACATTGTGTTTCGGTTCCCTTCCTTTCAATCTCAGTTGTTCCCGTTTTTCGATACAAGAATACAGCTGGTGTCCCATATAGAGATCCAACTCGTAAGCCTTTGTTCTGTGTTGTGGAATGTGTAAGATGGTCCCCCATGATGGTAGTCGTATGGTATTGCTAGAACCACTGTAAACTGTTCAGTGATGGAAGCTGTTTTCCCTATATCGTGCATGAATCATGTTGGTGTAGTTCACTTGAAAGAGGGTTAAAGGGAGAAAAAGCCATTTATTTAAAAATACCAAACAATTATTCTTAGTATTTATATTTATTTGATTTGTTATTAGTCCTTTCTTCATTTCAGTTTTCTTTCTATCAATTTGTTTTGAGCACTCATGCTAATTTGGACATTGGACCAAGTCCTTGTCCATGTCTTACCATTTTGAAGAAATGGCTGCAATACTGCAGAAAACATTTATTGTTGCAATAATCTAGCTTGTTTTGTTAATGCACTATGGCGTTGTCTGAAATAGATTTGGTGGTGTGGGGTCTCCTTGTTCTAGCTTAGCTTGTGTTCGGTTACATGTATCTTCATGCTTCCTTGTGTTCTCTTGGTGGTTGACTTGACTGTGTGTTGTGTTTTTTATTTCCCTTTGTCCAAACCCTTCCATCCAAAAAACTACAGACAGACAAGGAGGGTTGCAACTTCACATAGGAGGCTCTGAGTTGAAATGCCTTAAGTATTTCACAATAATTTGGAGTGGAAATAACACAAGATGTTGGGGGGGATACCTCATTATGCATAGGTTGGTGGGGATGCTTTTCATGCAAGTTGTGTTTTTCAGAAGAAGAATTGTCATTTGGAAGGGTGACAAGGTGTAACGGGCTCTGTCTATAGCCAACGTGGTGCTGTTGATCTTCATTCCATTCCATTTAGAAGATTCCCACACTCTGCTTTAATCTAGTGAACAGACTGACCAGGGTCAAGTGTTTCAGCATGTAAACCTCGGTCATTGCACTCCTAGCATGGCTAAACTCCTCACTGGAGTTTATGATTTATGATATATGATACTTTTATTTTTCATATTTATCCCGGATCATTACCAGTTTCACAGTTTGTTTGACCTCGGTTGTATATGTCACCATATTATATCTGGATATTGGGTGTCTCCATTCAGAGCATACGTCCATAGCATCCTCTGTCCAGCTATGTTAACTCTTCCCATATGAATTAATAACTGCATCATTAGGTACTTTGTATTGCTGGCAAATGCTGTGTTTGTGTGGTTAGGTTAGGAAGGTGGCTAACATGATAAACTTGAGCTATTGATCTTGTGTTTTTCTGGTGTGATACTCTAGGTAGTAGTTTTACACCTGGGTATAATAAGCCAACCACCTGTTTTCTGTGTGCATTTTCTTAATAATAACAATGTATTCATCTTACATATATCTCATTGGAATGAAGCTGACTGGTCTTATTTTAATTTTTCCTGCTGTCACTGTCTTTACCCCATGTCTACTTCCTGGTCAGGTCACATGGTCTGGAAAAAACTCCTGGCCTTATGGTTGTCTCTAGTTACCACAGCCACAAAGTCAAAATTGGCTTTATAATAACAATGTATGAAAACAAAAATTATATTTTTGGTATTCATTTAAGGTTTGGCATAAGGTTAGTAGTGTGGACCGGGTAAAGTTTAGAATCACATTTTAATAGATCAATTGTAGAAACAGGAAAAAGTCTCTGCACACTTCCCGTCAGATGCAAATGTATTTTAATTTTAGCTGAGCTTTTGGTCAGTCGACCATCACCAGGAAATGAGAAATTGTAGAAGTAGACAGAGTTTTTATGACTTTGGATGTGGTAAATAGTGACAACCTGGCCTTACCTTTGTCCTCTGCAGACTGTATACTGGGTTGTTACTGCAGAGGAAAAGTGTATAGTATAATAACTCAAGCTGGTGAAGGGGAATGAACAGTAGAATCCTAAAGCACAAGCTTTCTAATGCATGTCCTCCTCAGGTTTTCATATGTGCACATGGGTGAAGCTCTAGACGTGTTTAATATGAGGCTGTACCTTCTTGAATATTACAGATATGTTTCTTTGCTGCTGATAAACTGTTGTTTAAACTAACCTGCCAGTGATCAAAGGGAAGTGGCCATCTTTGTACAACACACTGTTGTTTTGCTGTAACTGCGCAATGTGTTATGAGCTGGAGTATTTTATAGACACTAGAAGTATTTACCAATAATATGAAAAGCAATAGCTACATTATAATGAAGAATAACATGGATCGGTGAATGTTGTGGAAAATCTTTAGGTTCACTTTTGATGGATTTTGTACTGTATTTATTACTAATGAGGATGCAAAAACTTGCATAGCTTAACCCAAACTGTTCTGTCTCCTGTTTTATTTATTGTCTGATTGTATATGATCTTTTTCTATGTGTTTTTCAAATAAACTCCCTAAAATGCTGAAAAGACCTGTTTTAAGGATGATTACATTTTTCAAAAAATGTATTTACCTAGAGAGTTTTCATCTGTATTTTTCATAGCTGTCTACATACCACGATAAACGAGGCTGGTAGTATTACCGCACTCAATGAGCTGTATTCTGCCATAAGCAAACAGGAAAACGCTCATCCAGAGGCGGCGCTCCTAGTGGCCGGGGACTTTAATGCAGGGCAACTTAAATCAGTTTTACCTCATTTCTTTTTCTTTTTTTTCACCCCAGACAATTGTTGTTCAATAGCAAACGGTCTGAGTGGTACCCCAATGGGAATAAACTGGTTGATTCAACATTGTTTCCACATCACTTCACCCCAACATTGAATCAACTTGTAAAACTAATTGGATTAGCAAAAAGTCATCCATGTTAGGGCATTTTGTCTTTTTTTGTCCAACTTTTAACCTAAATCCAATGACATGGTGAATTTTGGGAGGGATTTTATGTTGAATTCACATTACTTGACAAACAAATGTAAATCAAAACGAGGCATTGAACTGACAACTGTGCCCAGTGGGACATCATTCATATAACATCTTTGGGTCATGTCATCACTAGCCTACATCAGGGTCAGAGGTTAACTCATTGGTCTTGTCACTGAAGACCAGGATGTAGTTGTTGGCGCAGGCCAGCTCTCTCATGATCGGCCCGTCGTCGACATGCTTGGCCAGCCAGGGGTCATATGGGAAACGGAAATTCTGGCCCATGGTCTCATCTATCACATTGATGTACTCCAGGTGCCAACCTGGGGCAGGACCTGAGAAAAACACAGGTTAGAATGGATTATGTTCTTGCCTCTATACCAATCATCACCAATCAGCTACTTCAAGACTTAGTTTTGTTTTCCCTTGCTGGAAATCCTGTGTACAGAACTGCAGTTGCGAATAAATCAATCAATGAAAAGTGAGAAAGATCCTCCTGTGTCCTGTCTCAGTCTATTTAGCCACTGTTACACCACCATCATTACCGTTAGTGATGAAACTAAACGGCATAGCATATGAAAACCTGCTCCTTACTCTTGTTGTCGTGCCTGGAACAAAGGTTGATGGGGGAGATTAAAGACAGGATGATGTCGGTGGTTCTCTCCACTTCTCCACCAATAGGACAAACGTACCACCAAATTATTATTATCTCATATAGCACCGCTGCCAGCTCACAGATCTTAGTCCTTTTGGGCCCTTTGGTTTTCGACAGCCAGTTCTCATAGTTAAACACAGACACTCGGGCTCCCGAGTGACGCAGCAGTCTAAGGCACTGCATCTCAGTGCAAGAGGTGTCACTACAGTCCCTGGTTCCCTGGTCTCTCATCCAGCCATGATTGGGAGTCCCATTGGGAGGCGCTCAATTGGCCCAATGTCGTTCGGATTTGACTGGGGTAGGCTGTCATTGTAAATAATAATTTGTTCTTAACTGACTTGCCTGGTTTATAGCCTCACTACTGTATATAGCCTGTCTTTTTACTGTTGTTTTATTTCTTTACTTACCTATTGTTCACCTAACACATTTTTTGCACTATTGGTTAGAGCCTGTAAGTAAGCGTTTCACTGTAAGCTCTACACCTGTTGTATTCGGCGCACGTGACAAATAAACTTTGATTTGATTTGATTTGAAGGAGCATCACAAGTACGTGGACAAACTGAAAGCTCCTCTCAGTAATATAATGGTATTTAGTGTGTTATTGCTCTAACAAACTCACCTTCCGGATTATGTTGGTGTCTAGTATGTTGAACAGTCTGTGATGAGACCATTGCCTCTGTCCTTGGCCAACCAGCACTTACACTGGAAGATGTACTTGATGCCTTCTGTCGGCACGACAACCGACAGCTCTCTGGGGTGGCGCTATTATCACCCAGCCGTGGGAGAGAAAAGGAGACAGAGTGAGAGGTAGACTACCACAAAAGCTCTACTTCCTCTCTGGCAAAAGTCTAAACGGGATCCTTGGGACGTCCCAACTCTGACATCACCCAATTGAAGTAAGGGTTAAGGTTAGGGTAAGGGTAGGGGTTATGGTTAGGGTGTAGGGTAGGGACGTCCCAAGGATTCCGGATAGCACTAACCGAGTTGTCGTGGCGGATACGGATCTTAAACACCTGGCCGAGATCCACCACCTCGATGGAGAACTTATTCACCAGGGCGAGACAAATAGAAAAGGGACACATGTAGTGAAGTAAAATCAACCTGACTACTTTTAATCACTATGATGGACTGAGAGAGGCTTTAGGGAATTCAGAAACAGACACACTTTGCATTAATTAGTTAACCTTTTGAAATGACACGGTTTTAGCAATACTGTGCTGTCTTTGGTTTTAGTATTCCATGAAACGACACGGTAAACTACATGGTATCTTTGCAACTTAATGTAAAGTGTGACCAAATAATAACACACATACTCTTTCAAACTTTTTGCTGTTGCTCTGACTTGCTGAGTTTGCATTCCCGTGTCTCCCAGGTCTCTGTAGATGGTGAGAAACACGTTTCTGTCGGCCACTCCCTTGCACGTGTCACCCGTTCTGACAACGCAGTGAATCATCTTCGCCGGCAGGATGGGGCCAGAGCTGCACAAACTCCTGGGTAGAGCAGACTGCAGGGCGGCTGGGGCAGCCTTCTCCTGCTATATTTACCCACCTGAAACAGCCACTAACCTCATAAACAATTATTACCACTGGGTTGTTACCTGAACAGAAGAGAAAGCCCATGTGAAAATCGAGAACATGCCAGAAAATTCTGTCGCTCTGCCATTGCTTTGGTAAACACATTGAGGGATGAGGCTGGAGAAATATCCAGTAACCACTCTCAAATTGACAGAGCTAAGGATGCAGGGACTAACCATCCATGATATAAACATTATCGTTTTAATGTTTTGAGACAATACAGTGTTTGTTTACAATTACTTTGTTTACAAACAATGGACTAAAACAAGCTTATATTTTGGGTTCTGATGACATTTAAGTTATAATAAGGTATATAATTAATATAATCAACAGGTATATAATTAATTTATTTTGACTCCCTTGTGACATGACTCCCGGATGACCTTTAAAAAACATGACCTCCTAAATCTTTCCATCAACTTCCATGTAGTCATGATGAAAGTCTTGAAACAGATGCATAAAGACAGAAGTTAACAAACGCTAGGCACAAGCAAGGGAGAAGAAAATGATACTTTAAATATCTCCTTTTTCTGGACAGAGTTGTGGCAGTGGCCTCGACAGGCCACTAACAGTTGCTGTTCCTATCCCTCGAGGCTAAGTTGGCAGCTGGCATGAATGCTGATTGGCTAAAAGCCGAGGTATATTTAAGCAATAAGGCACGACGGGTGTGGAATATGGCCAATATTCCACGGCTAAGGGCTGTTCTTCTGCACGGCGCAACGCAGAGTTCCTGGATACAGCCCTTAGCTGTGGTATATTGGCCATATACAGTTGAAGTCGGAAGTTCACAAACACTTAGGTTGGAGTCGTTAAAACTAGTTTTTCAACCACTCCACAAATTTCTTGTTGACAAACTGTAGTTTTGGTAAGACGGTTAGGACATCTACTTTGTGCATGACACAAGTAATTTTTCCAACAATTGTTTACAGACAGATTATTTAACTTATAATTCACTGTATCACAATTCCAGTGGGTCAGAAGTTTACATGCACTAAGTTGGCTGTGTCTTTAAACAGCTTGGAAAATTCCAGAAAATTATGTCATGGCTTGAGAAGCTTCTGATAGGCTAATTGACATAATTTGAGTCAATTGGAGGTGTACCTGTGAATGTATTTCAAGGCCTACCTTCAAACTCAGTGCCTCTTTGCTTGACATCATGGGAATATGAAAAGAAATCAGCCAAGACCTCAGAAAAAAAATTGGAGACCCTCCACAAGTCTGGTTCAGCAATTTCCAAAGGCCTGAAGGTACCACGTTCATCTGTATAAACAATAGTACGCAAGTATAAGCACCTTAGGACCACGTAGCCATCATACCGCTCAGGAAGGAGATGAGTTCTGTCTCCTAGAGATGACCGTACTTTGGTGTGAAAAGTACAAATCAATCCCAGAACAACGGCAAAGGACCTTGTGAAGATGCTGGAGGAAACCGGCACAAAAGTATCTATATCCACAGTAAAACGAGTCCTATATCGACATAACCTAAAAGGCCACTCAGCAAGGAAGAAGCCACTGCTCCAAAACCACCATAAAAAAGCCAGACTACGGTTTGCAACTGCACATGGGGACAAAGATCATACTTTTTGGAGTACTGTCCTCTGGTCTGATGAAACAAATATAGAACTGTTTGGCCATAATGAACAACGTTATGTTTGGAGGAAAAAGGGGGAGGCTTGCAAGCCAAAGAACACCATCCCAACCGTGAAGCACAGGGGTGGCAGCATCATGTTGTGGGGGGGTGCTTTGCTGCAGGAGGGTCTGGTGCACTTCACAAAATAGATGACATTAGCAAGGAAAATTATGTGGATATATTGAAGCAACATCTCAAGACATCAGTCAGAAAGTTAAAGCTTGGTCACAAATGGGTCTTCCAAATGGACAATGACCCCAAGCATACTTCCAAAGTTGTGGAAAAACGGCTTAAAGACAACAAAGTCAAGGTATTGGAGTGGTCATCACAAAGCCCTGACCCGAATCCAATAGAAAATGTGTGGACTTCAACTGTACAACAAACCCCTGAGGTGTCCAATGTAATTAGAGCCATAAACATCTGTTTTGTCAAACCCGTGGTATAGGTCTGATACCACAGCTTTCAGCCAATCAGCATTCAGGGCTCCAACCACACAGACCTATACCACGGGGTATGACCCAACATATATTTTTACTGCTCTAATTATGTTGGTAACTAGTTTATAATACAATACAACTTGTATACCAGAATATGTTACTTACATTTAAACTTACAGTATTAATTTAGTGACCTGAATTGCTAGTGAAGGGAACAAATATGATCTGCTCTTGTGTCGCTACAGCATACCAGTTTGCTGCACCGGAATAAGTACGGACTGAATTTACTGCAACTCAATACCCTTTTCCGTCCTCTATCGTGTCTACTTCGGCAAGAAGATGGTAAGCGCGGATGCAGTGTAACATGAAAATCTGAAATCATCCTCTTTAATTAACGTTCTCATTTGATCAACTACATGTTTGTTGTGAAGATGAAAGCATTGAAATATGGCAGACCTCAGTATTTCATGGTGTTAGTTTCATAATCGCTACAAACCCGATTAATAAACGAACGTAACAAACACTTAACGTTAGCTACTGTATCTCGCAGACGCTCAAAGTAGATGGGTATCTTCCAAATAATTTTCAATCAGCATCTCAAATTGACTGCTATTATTTATCCCCATAAATGAAACGATTTTGACAATAGCATTCATTAGTATGTCCATGTCATCCTACAAAACAAGGAAAGTAGCTAGTTTTCTCAGGTGGAACCAGCTAGCATCATTCAACATTAGCCTGTTGACGTTAGCATGTAGTTAACGAATACAGGCATCTTATGTAATGATTTTTTTGAATGAACTGGAAATTCGAATTGGTCACCATAAATGTGTTTTCACCTGTGTCACAGACGAAGGGAACGTCATCATTTGGTAAACGTCGCAACAAGACGCATGCCCTGTGTCGTCGGTGCGGCTCCAAGGCATACCACCTTCAAAAGTCCTCTTGCGGAAAGTGTGGCTACCCCGAAAAGCGCAAGAGAAAGTGTGAGTGGCTCGTGCTGTTGTCTTGGCAGATAGTTTAGTAAAATTTGATCAGTCAATTTGATCAGTCAGTGCAGTCCATTCATGTTACCAATAGGGACCATCAGTGACACTAGCTAGATGGATGGATGCTGCAAGTCAACTTACCAGAGCTAAACCTGTCAAAATTTTCCAGTGCTGCATATGTCAAACAAGCTGAAAAATTCCAGATGTCCTCACATGCAATAGTGACTTTTTGCACTTGCGGACTTTTGTTTTGTGGGGGTTTGGTCAAGCTGACCATGTTGTCACGCTGATGTATGTGTCTGTACAGCGGTTTTGCTCTTCATTGATTCTATAACACGCTCATCCTTACACTTGCAGATAACTGGAGTGCCAAGGCCAAGAGACGCAACACCACCGGGTCTGGCCGTATCAGACACCTGAGGGTTGTCTACCGCAGATTCAGGTGAGTCCAACATCCTCCCTGCAATGAATTTCAGGGCTGATTTGCATAATACATCAGGTGCAAACAGAAGAAAATGTTTCCTCGAATACAAAGATGAGCTGTTCTTAAGGCAGGAGTATGTACCTCCATTTTTCCAAAGCTTGCTTTTTTTTGTCTGTTGAATGTGAAATTGGTATCATTTTTAACTGCAGAGAAGCACCTAATTTGCCCCCTTAATCTGACCTGCGGAATCAGTTGAGACGAATCTTGTCTGTCCTTAATTGGCCCAATGTAACCAATATGATATCGCTAGCTAGTTTTGCCAAGGTGGATTAGGTTGCTCTGCACAGATGCTTTTCAGTGCTGGGTTGAACCCTCTTAGTTTTGTTTGTTGAGATATGATCATCTTACAATACACCAGGAAGGAAGGTGATGTTGGTTTTATTTGGAGTTGGTGACTGTTAAACTACTCATGAAATGTGTTTTTCTGCATTATAAATGGTGTGTCACTGCCATGATTTGACAAGTGCCCATTGCTGTGAGTGACTGAAGTGCTTGCTGACTAATCATTTTACCTTTGATATCGTGAATGCCAAATTGGAATGCTTATTTAATGCAGTGCATTTAGAAAGTATTCAGACCCCTTGACATTTTCTACATTTTGTTACAGCTAGGGATGCACCTATATGACTTTCTGTCCGATACCGATAATGAATATTTTCCTTGCCAAATAAAAAGATATCGTTAACAGATATTTTACATTTTAGTGGTCATTTAACTATTTACCTGTACTAGAATGCTTAACACACACACACACACACACACACACACACACACACACACACACACACACACACACACACACACACACACACACACACACACACACACGGATGCAGTGGTCTAAGGCACTGCGTCTCCGTGCAAGAGGTGTCACTACAGACCAAGGTTCGAATCCAGGCTGTATCACATCCGCACAATTGGCCCAGCATCATCCGGGTTAGGGGCGGGTTTGGCCGGGGTAGGCAGTCATTGTAAAAAAACAACTTGTTCTTTAACTGACTTGCTTAGTCAACATTTTTTTGTTTTACACATGATACCCCACAATGACAGGTAAATAAGGAATCTGTTTTTTTTCACTAAGTATTTGAGACTCTTTGCTATGAGACTCGACATTGAGCTCAGGTGCTTCCTGTTTCAATTGATCATCCTTGATATGTTTCTACAACTTGATTGGCACCCACCTGTGGAAAATTGAATTGATGATGATTTATAAAGGCACAAACTTGTCTATCTATATAAGGTCCCTCAGTTGACAGTGCATGTCAGAGCAAAAACCAAGCCATGAGGTTGAAGGAATTGACCGTAGGGCTCCGAGACAGGATTGTGTCGAGGCACAGATCTGGGGAAGGTTACCAAAAAAATGTCTTTAGCATTTAAGGTCTCCAAGAACAGTGTCCTCCATCATTCTTATATGGAAGAAGTTTGGAACCACCAAGACCCTTCGTAGAGCTGGCTGCCAGGCCAAATTGAGCAATCCGGGTAGAACGGTCTTGGTCAGGGAGCAAAGTAAAGAGATCCTTGATGAAAACCTGCTCCAGAGCGCTCGGGACCTCAGAATGGGGTGAAGGTTCACCTTCCAATAGAACAACGATCCTAAGCACACAGCCAAGACAACGTAGGAGTGGCTTCATGACAAGTCTCTGAATGTCCTTGCGTGGCCCAGCCAGAGCCCGGACTTGAACCCGATCTAACATCTCTGGAGAGACCTGAAAATAGCTGCTCCCCATCAGCAGAGAAGAATGGGAGAAATCTATGGATTTCACATGACTGGGGATACAGATATGCATCTGTTGGTCAAAGATACCTTAAAATAAAAAAAGGTTGAGCCGTGGATCAGAAAACCTGTTGGTTTCTGGTGTGACTATTTGCCTCATGCAGTGCGACACATCATTCAATAGTGTATCAGGCTGTTGATTGTGGAATGTTGCCCCACTCCTCTTTTAATGGCTGTGTGACATTGCTGGATATTGGCGGGAACTGGAACACACTGTCGTACACATCGATCCAGAGCATCTCAAACGAGCTCAATGGGGGACATGTCTGCGTATAGGCCATGGAAGAACTGGGACATTTTCAGCTTCCAGGAATTGTGTATAGATCCTTGCTGGCATGGAGCCATGCATTATCATCCTGAAACATGACGTGATGGCGACGAGGAATGGCACGACAATGGGCCTCAGGATCTCATCACGGTATCTCTGTGCATTCAACTTGTCATCGATTTAAAATGCCGTTGTGTTCGTTTTCCATAGCTTATGGCTGCCCATACCATAGCCCCATGGCCACCATGGGGCTCTTTGTTCTGCCATCTGCCCGGTACAGTTGAAATCAGGATTAATCTGTGAAGCGCACACTTCTCCAGCATGCCAGTGGCCATCGAAGGTGAGGAGAGCGAACACGCAGATGAGTTAACCTGGGCCATTTTTCGACAGTTTGCAGAAATTCTTCGGTTATGCAAACTCAGTTTCTCCAAAACATTTGATGCGGTTTATGGTAGAGAAACATTCAATTCTCTGGCAACAGCTCTGGTGAACATTCCTTCTGTCAGCATGCCAATTGCATGCTATCAACTTGAGACATCTGTGGCATTGTGTTGTGACAACTGCACCTTTTTGTGTGGTGGGGACAATAAACAACCACACAAAGGTTGCTACCATGTTGTCATATTGTGTTGCTGCCATGCTATGTTTTCTTAGGTCTGTCTTTATGTAATGTCTCTTTTTGTGATGTGTGTTTTGTTTTATTTAAATTTAATGTATTTTTCATTTTTAATCCCAGCCCCTGTCGCTGCGGGTGGCCTTTTTCCTTTTGGTAGGCCGTCATTGTAAACAATCATTTCTTAACTGACTTGCCTCGTTAAATAAAAAGTAAAGATGCAACTGTGTAATGATCATGCTGTTTAATCAACTTCTTGATAGCAAAGGAGAAATGCTCACTAACAGGGATGTAAACAAATTTGAGCGAAAAGTATGCCTTTGTGCGTATGGGGAAATTTCTGGTGTCTTTTTATTTCAGCTCATGAAACATGGGACCAACACTTCATATTTATTTAATTTTTATTTCACCTTTTTATTTAACCAGGTAGGCTAGTTGAGAAAAAGTTCTCATTTACAACTGCGACCTGGCCAAGATAAAGCATAGCAGTGTGAACAGACAACAACACAGTTACACATGGAGTAAACAAGTCAATAACACAGTAGAAAGAAAGTCTATACATTTTGTGCAAAAGGAGGTAGGCGGATAATTACAATTTTGCAGATTAACACTGGAGTGATAAATGATCAGATGGTCATGTGCAGGTAGAGATACTGATCTGCAAAGTAGCAGAAAAGTAAATAAATATAAGCAGTATGGGGATTAGGTAGGTAAATTGGGTGGGCTATTTACCGATGGACTATGTACAGCTGCAGCGATCGGTTAGCTGCTCAGATAGCAGATGTGTTTTCTATATTTAGTTCAGTATAGTTTACAATTCATTGTCATGCTTCCTCAATGTGTTTTTCTCTGGTCTTTTCCAGGAATGGATTCCGTGAGGGAACTGTCCCCAAGCCCAAGAGAGCAGCAGTGGCTGCCTCCAGCTCTTAGAATCTGAGTCTGAAATAAAGTCATCATAAAATGACAACTTCATCGCCTCTCGTCCTCTTTGGTCAGTTCTAAGTTATACAATGAAGATAAACAACATTTCAATGTTATCTCTGACAATAACCCTAGCAGCAACCAGTAAGTCATGGGACTTTCAGTTCTATCACTAGAAATAGTTTGATGGAAGAGTTTTCCTGCAACCAGCAGAGGGACACATTTCTCCATGGTTTTTGTTTCTAGAAGATAATAATAATATATGCCATTTAGCAGACGCTTTTATCCAAAGCGACTTACAGTCATGTGTGCATACATTCTACGTATGGGTGGTCCCGGGGATCGAACCCACTACCCTGGCGTTACAAGCGCCATGCTCTACCAACTGAGCTACACAATCAACAAAACAAACATCTGAAATAATCCACTGTTATGCTAAACATTTTTCTGCCTTTGAAGTATAACAAAGGCAGAAAAATGTTTAGGGAGTCACAGTATTGTGATTTGACAAAGGAGACACGAAGGATGGAGAAAAAAACAGGTATTTAGCAGTTCTATCAAGAAATATATTTCCCACAACTCATACTACTAGATAAGATGTGAAAATGTCATAGGTCTCAGTGATTCCATGGAGAGAGACTAACTGCTATGGTATCCAGTAATCTGATTCAATAGATTTATTACAAATCACTGTTTGTCAGTAAATTCAAAGGGTTTCACTACGGCTGCTATCCAGGCGGTGATCCTTGTGGTTAACCAAACATGCTGTCTTGTTTTCAATAGGCCCAAACCTATACATCCTTGAAAGCAAGGATGGGCATCTCCTGTCCTCTGGGGCCTGATTGGTGTCACACTTTTGCCCCAGCTAACACACCTGACACCAATTTTCTACTAATCATGATCTTCAGTTTAGGATGCTGTTAGTTTAATCAGCGGTGTTTTGCTAGGGATGGGGGATAAAAGTGAAACCTCTTCGGCCCTGAGGGCTAGAGTTGCCCTTCCTTGCTCTATAGCTCACAGGTGACACTCAGTTTGCCAGAGCAGATGTCCATTAGGCTTTCCTGCATGGCCACTCGGAGAGTGTCTCAAAGCAATGTTTATGGCCTCTTCCTTTCACTGAACATGATCACGAGAAGAACTTAAGTCCATGTAACAAGACATTTATTTGGCTTTAATTTATCATAAATGAAGCCAACCTTAATGGCTCTTTTCATACCTACATGTCAACAGTGTTTTAGTGTAAAGGTAGAGTTGACGTCGAAGTTTACATACACCTTAGCCAAATACATTTAAACTCCGTTTTTCACAATTCCTGACATTTAATCCTAGGAAAAATTCCCTGTGGTCAGTTAGGATCACCACTTTATTTTAAGAATGTGAAATGTCAGAATATTAGTGATTTATTTCAGCATTTCTTTCATCACATTCCCAGTGGGTCATAAGTTTACATACACTCAATTAGTATTTGGTAGCATTGCCTTTAAATTGTTCATCTTGGGTCAAATGTTTCGGGTAGCCTTCCACAAGCTTCTCACAATAAGTTGGATGAAATTTGGTCCATTCCTTCTGACAGAGCTGGTTTGTAGGCCTCCTCGCACGCACATGCTTTTTCAGCTCTACCCACAGATTTTCTATAGGAATGATGTCAGAACTTTGATGGCCACTCCAATACCTTGACTTTAGAAGTATGCTTGGGGTCATTGTCCAGTTGGAAGACCCATTTGCGACCAAGCTTTAACGTCCTGACTGTCTTGATGTTGCTTCAATATATCCACCAAACTTTCCTTTCTCGTGATGCTGTCTATTTTGTGAAGTGAACCAGTCCCTCCTGCAGCAAAGCACCCCCACAACATGATGCTGCCACCCATGTGCTTCATGGTTGGGATGGTGTTCTTTGGCTTGCAAGCCTCCCCCTTTTTCCTCCAAACATAATGATGGTCATTCTGGCCTAGCAGTTCTATTTTTGTTTCATCAGACCAGAGGACATTTCTCCAAAAAAGTACCATCTTTGTCCCCGTGTGCAGTTGCAAACCGTAGTCTGGCTTTTTAATGGCAGTTTTGGAGCAGTGGCTTCTTCCTTGCTGAGTGGCCTTTCAGGTTATGTCGATATAGGACTCATTTTACTGTGGATATAGATACTTTTGTACCTATTTCCTCCAGCATCTTCACAAGGTCCTTTGCTGTTGTTCTGTAATTGATTTGCACTTTTCACACCATAGTACGGTCATCTCTAGGAGACAGAACGTGTCTCCTTCCTGAGTGGTATGACGCCTGCGTGGTCCCATGGTGTTAATACTTGCATACTATTTGTACAGATTTGGAAATTGCTCCCAAGTATGAACGAGACTTGTGGAGGGTCTCCAATTTTTTTTCTGAGGTCTTGGCTGATTTCTTTTGATTTTTCCATGATGTCAAGCAAAGAGGCACTGAGTTTGAAGGTAGGCCTTGAAATACATCCACAGGTACACCTCCAATAGTCTAATTGACGTCATTTGAGTGAATCAGAAGCTTCTAAAGCCATGACATAATTTTCTGGAATTTTCCAAGCTGTTGAAAGGCACAGTCAACTTGGTGCATGTTAACTTCTGACCCACTGGAATGTGATACAGTGAAATAATATGTCTGTAAAATATAAAAAAGCGTCTGCTAAATGGCATATATTATTATATTATTATAATATAATAATATATTATTATTATTATTATATTATTATTATTATTATTATTATATTATAATTGTTGAAAAAATGACTTGTCATGCACAAAGTAGATGTCCTAACTGCTGAAACTAGTTTAACAAGAAATTTGTGGCGTGGTTGAAAAACAAGTTTTAATGACTCCAATCTAAGTGTATGTAAACTTCCAACTTCAACTGTAGGTGGTAGTGGAGTGTTATTTCATTTGAACATGTCCATGTGACTTTTGGAGACGCTTGACAGAAAATGTTGAGTTGGAATCTAGGTCCTTGATATTAGTAGCTGACCCCGTATAAGGTGGGAGTGGTGTTTTGCTTTACAGTGAAAGTTCTCCATCTTATCCAGTTTCCCATTAGCCCATGGCATAGTAGATCTCCAACTGAATTGGATTTCCATGGCTGTATATGCTTTTTTCTATCAGAATCCAGGAGGAGCTTCATCATAACAAAGTAGCTGTTCGTCTTTACAATGAAGACTCTAAAAAGACATTCAAAATAAACACGGTGGTTAGTCCATACAGGATGTAGAGGCGGAAATTAAGATTATCACAGCAGGAAAGGAGAAAAGCGTGTCAGTCATGTCGGCCAGAGCGTTTGGGTAAAAGCCCTTGATAGTGACAGCTATGACAGTTGATGATGTGGTTTCTCAGGTTAGGGTAAGTTGTTTAATTATTCTGGAACATTTTCAAACTAGAGGTCACGGGTGAGGAGAGAGTATGATAAGCATCATGATGGCATGTGTCTGTCAGCACTTAGGAGGAACTTTAACTGCGTTTTGTTTTTCTTACTGACAGTGTTGCAAGAAGACAACACTTTTTAAAAGACAACTTGATACGAAGTGCATAAAACATGAGGCATTTTACTCCAATGTAGTCTGTTGATGGATTCTGGGTTCTGACTCAAACGTGTAATAGTGTTAATTATCAGGTATCCTATTGAAATAGAGTGCTATGGTCTAGGGCCTACACCATAAGTTAAAGTCTGTAGGAGGAATGTGTATGGTGGCGAAAATTAAGCTTGGAATGTACTGAGTGAAGGAAACACGATCACATACTGGCAGGCACTGATAGTGGTGGAGAGATGTGGTTTAGTGAGGAAGGGGGCCGAGGTCAGGTCACGTTAAGGGAGGAAGGAGAGGGAGATTCCACCCCAAGTTGGGGTATATATATATATACTACCACTGGAGGAACCATGTATTCGTCTTATTCAGCTGTATGACCTAATGGGGGAATAAACTTGGTTTGAGCTTTACTAAGTGTCTGTGAGTTTTATTAGGTTCATTTAGAACCTAACAGTATGTCAGCATCAACTAAGTACAAAAGGTAGCTGGACTTCAGAGGTCCCTTTTGTAGAGGGGTAATACAGCCTACCAATGGATCCATATCGAACAGCCTGATATGTTCTGACTTCTAAACTTGAAAGGTCCGGTCACATTAAGGGAGGAGGAACAGTTTAATACCCGCATCACTTCCTGCCTAGCAATACAGATGTAATGTTTGGAAGGAAGGAGGAGACTTCACCTAAATTGGGATGTATATACTTGTTCTGGTGGGAACATGTCTTTGTCTGTTCAGCTGTCTGACCATTTGGGTGAATAAACTTGGTTTGAGCTTTACTAATCGTCTGTGAGTTTCTACTCTGTTCATTTAGAACCTAACACATTTGTTTTATTTAGGTTATTCCTTTAGTTTCCACTCTTATTCAAGTGTTCTGGGAGTGTTTACACAACCAAATGGTTTAAAACTAAGAGTTCAACCCAAACACTTAGACCTAGCTGTCATGGCCATCTTAATTCCAGGAGAAACTCCTCACAGTGCATTGAGTTATATTTGAAATGTTAAGAAGATGGTTTACCTCTGACGTGTGTGACAGAAAAGGGAAAAGATAAGCCAACCACTCGGATGCATAACAGCTTGACTCTTTGTTATTGTGGGACAGGGTCGTTGCAGTTTGGAATTTCACTGAAAGGAAACAAGTGAATGTTGCTACAAAGGATGTGGGCCCTAGATGTTTGTCCTTTGAAATTGTTGAATAAAGAAACCACTGGCACAGAAGGTCTGGGGTTGTTATTAGTGCAAAGTTCAGAATGATCAAACCTTCAAATGTATATGAACCTAATGTTGGTTACGTCATTATTGATTATCAAACCCAGGTTTGTTATTAGGCAGCAATGTTCTTTTTTATGTTCACATCAGCTCAAAGTGAGTAAACTGGAATGTCTGGTCCCATTGCCTTGTTTGCTCATCACATTCAGGGGGACTTATTGGTAGGTTTATTAATTTGGTATTTCACATCTCAGTCACGGTGAATTCCCGATTAGCACACCTAAGCCGGAGGATCGAACCTTGTATTTTATAGTGTGTGTAGCACAAGTTTCAGCATGTCCTTGGATGAGACGGCAATTTGTTAGATTCCAAAACCTGATCCTCAACCAGTGAATACTCAACAGGAAATCTGTTTAGGGTTCCAGGTGAACAGAGGTGAACTGTAACAGATGTTAAACTGACATCTCAAAGTACATTGCTGAGAAAGTATCTCTGTATTACACAATTAATATAATGATAATACAATGAAAAACAGCCAAGCACATTGCTTATTCTATTCTTCTTACAAAGAAGTCATAATTCAGCTATTCTAAGTATAATGAAATATATATCCTTATCATAGCAGCATGACTTCACTGTTTGACGGAAGGGTCAGGTTTCCCTCATGAAGGAGGGTGGATGTAATCCGAGGCAACCGCAACAGTGGAGGAGATCTCAGTTCCTGTAAAACTCATTGTGACCACAATCTTGGAAGAGAAGGAGAGAGAGAGGACAATAATATGAGTCCTTTTAAAGGCTCTCCCTCTCCAGAAACCTTTTTGGCATGGCCCTCATTGGAGGACTTCAACCCACATCTGCAGTCCCTTAGATCTTGACGTATTTGCTAGGCCCAGCTCCCCGCTAACACACTTAGAGGCGACATCGGATACAGCGTGTGAGTAAGTGTAGTTGTCATCTGTTTCCAACCTCTGGTAAAGCACTTACCATTGGTGTTGATCAATGCCACTTACAATTTGAATCAAACAGTGGAAACGAGTGTGAGAAAGAAGGTTGGAGGGGTAAGGCATCACAGCTGACAGCTGACTTCAACCATAGACCGATATGGCAGAGCTTTATCCAAATTATGACATTTGATCAAATGATTAAATTCATTATTTCACAATAATACAGTACATTAGTGTTTGAAGCTTTACTGTACCAAGTTCTGAAATAGCTTGCAAAGAGTACATTAACACACATACACACACAATAGTTTGATTGTACAATGAGTCCCTGTTCCCATTTATATATATAAAAGTCAGAAATGTTCTCTTTTGCTTATTGGTAAGTCACTGAGTTCATGTTAACTCGTAAAACATGTCAGGGTGTCTGAAAGCTGATGAACTTATGACCAGTTGTTGTTTTGCTATGTCTTCCAGGGTGACCATTTTACTAGATCCAGTTCCCCATGTTCACTGCTTACTATAAGGTTCCCACACTTCCCATTGGCTGTCAGACATTTATATCACTCATTCAATCACACACCTGAAGGGAGGGAAGCCGTGTTAAATATTATTCCCCAACAAATACTGTTTCACATCAGTCTTCTGAGAACCCGCAATTAAAACAGACACACAGTTGGGTATCAGACTGCAGTCAGTGCTGGCTGGCCCTGGGCATGGCCAGAGTTTGGTATGATGGGACACTGGGCACTCTCATTTAGAGAGACAGGACACCATGCTAAGATACAACATGGGCACTATATAAACATACAATATGGTCCAGACAACTTGCCAAGCACTTCCAAGAGTTCATATGACATTTGACCAGAGTAAAGAAGAATCTCAGATTATCTGGAAAGGCTCAGTGGTTAAATACATTGATAACGTTTGTAATGGGTGATTAATCATGTGGGGAAAATGGGGGAATTCTGCACTCTGGTTGCTAGGTAACGTCTGAAAATAATCATGATGAAAAATGAACAAAAACATACTCAAATTGGTCTCTTGTGAAGGTCTGAAATCGTCTCCAAAAATCACTTTGTGGAGACTGGAGTTGGCTGGTACACTAGCTTTTAGCTGGGAAATGCTTGTGTGTTTCCAGTATGTTAGTCACATGACTGTATTGCTGTACTTTTCTACAGGTCTAATATAGCCTTACTTACTCGTCTTTGCTCGCTGTGGTGCATAAGTATGTATGCAATATATTTTCTTTGACATTTTGTCTTGAACTACATGCAAACAAACAAATAATGTATACTCTGTAAATATGACCACTGACAGTACTTCCCTAATTTTGGGACAGGGAAGTGGATGTCAGTAATAATAAAGGTTTATCCATCTACTGACTGTAATATAATATTATCCATTGTTTTATTATGTGTCCGCTGAAGAGGTCTGAAGCCTAAGCAGTTAAAAGGTCCGTTATCATGGATTTACAGTGGGGCAAAAAAGTATTGAGATAAACTTTTGTTATTGACCAAATACTTAATTTCCACCATAATTTGCAAATAAATTCATTAAAAATCCTACAATGTGATTTTCTGGATTTTTTTTCTAATTTTGTCTGTCATAGTTGAAGTGTACCTATGATGAAAATTACAGGCCTCTCATCTTTTTACGTGGAGAACTTTCACAATTGGTGGCTGACTAAATACTTTTTACCCCACTGTACATGAACTGAATCTGTTCCCCCTTTCAACTCCATTGACCTCGATAACAAGAATGACACCCAATAATTCATGGCTTTCATCAAAAGGTTTTTACCCTGTCCGTTTTCTTGGAACCTAAACAGATGTACATTTTTGGCCTCTTGGTTTCTTGGGGTAACAATGACGCAAGTGAAGGTGTTTAATGACACTTAATCTGAACACAATAATGGAAGACCATTTCAAACCAAATGACATTGAAGAGTAAGTGCCAAGTCAAATTAGTTTATTCTTACTGTTGGCCTCAATGTGTGTATTTGACTCGATGGGCACTTCTGCAAGTTCCCTCTGTTCCCTTGGGTGCATCTCTATTGCTGAATATGTTTTTCTTGTATGGAGGTAAATGCGTTCACATCTTTGCTGAAGCGAGATCTTTAGCACGTTGTTTTGTTTGAATCATATCTGATGGGCTTTACTTTCTGATTCTATGCAGGTCATCTTGAGCGCCTAAGACTTTCCTATTTGCTTTGGTTAATGTTACACAACAATGAGGATCAACATGTAACATGTAATTAATAACTGGTTTCATGGGAACGAGCTGTGTTTAATACTGTTCTGAACCCCATGAATTAAGCCTGTATTCTGAGTCCAAACTATGTTTGTGTAGGGCTTAACAGAGTCAGACGGTTGACTAATTCCTGAAGCTTTTTAGATCATCTTCTCCCTCCCTGGTCTGCTAACACTGTATGGCTTTGGCTACAGCACTGAATGAGTGCCTCAATTGGTGAAATACTAATTATTTACAGATTTTACATGCGTAAAATGAATGACACTGTTATAAACCATTACCACCTGTACCCTGAGAAAAAAGTGTTGTTTTTACAGGGTTTCAACCATTGCCTGGTCTTCCTCTTTACATTAGATTTGTCTTTTCTTCCCACTACCTGAGAAAGACAGCTTATGCACATTACTGCAGGTTTATCATCTCTACCATTCCATAGTCTCTGGTCTCTGTCATGTATAATGCTATAATAATCATGACGTAGTGGTCTACTGTCCTGTTCATCTGTAGCTGACAGCAGATGTGCCCTGATGCTGAGCAGTCAGTGTCATAGCCCCCAGGAGACACAGGACAGAGAATTGATGTTGGCGTGCGTCCTGTTGACTTAAAGCAGCTTTATGTTTCCTTGTTACTGTAATGTGATGCACAGCACAGAACGACAACGTATATGTGTAGTTACTGACATTATATGGCCATGTTGCAGGAGAATGGACGTAAATGTAGACTGGACGGAAGTGTGGCCACTAGCTCAACCCAGACCCCGAAACCTGATAGCTTATGAACTTGCTCGCGAACTCTATGCCCATTTTTGTTCATTAAGAGTGTCCATGAGCATCCACTGGCTCTATCTTATGAAAGTGTAGTTTGTGGACGAGGCATAAACACATTTGGTAAAAGTATGTGTCATGTAAGATTGCAATCAGACCTGGGTCAATATACAAGACAATTACTGCAGTGAACAAGCCCTATTGTCTCTTTGGAAGTACTCCATGCAACAGCGTGTTTTGATAAATGACAGCCTTTCACAGTTGATCTGCTCTCTCCACCACACATCATGTGGCTGTTGTGGTTACTCATGTTGAGGTTGGTTGCTCTCACACACTCTGTGTTGATATTCCATTCTCAGCATATTTGTCAAAGCATTGCTAGTTCCAGCTTAAAGGCCCAATGCAGTCATTTCTATAACAATATCAAATCCTTCATGGGTAGTAATTAAGTACCTTATTGTAATATATTTCCATTAGGGACAAAAATATATTTTTAGCAAAAAACTATTTCTCAAGCAAGAATTTTGCTGGGACTGTCTGGAAGTGGTCTGAGTCAAATCAAATGTTATTTGTCACATGCACCCGAATACAACAGGTGTATATCTTACCGTGAAATGCTTACCGTACTTACAAGCCCTTAACCAACAATGCAGAGTAGGGAGAGGAAAACTGAAGACTAGCTATTATTGGCAGAGAGGTTTGGAACTATCTTTCTTATTGGTCAATTAACGAATTTGCCGCATAGTAATGTCACCATAGAAATTCGAAACTCCCGCCCATGCAAACCTGCTGATTAGAAGGTCCTGTGTAGATTGCATTTTCAACCAGCAACTATCTGTCACGCGCTGACCTTAGATATCTCTGTTTTCTATATATTTTGGTTAGGTCAGGGTGTTACTAGGATGGGTACTCTAGGTTTTTTGTATGTCTAGGGGTTTTGTATGTCTATGTTGGCCTGATATGGTTCCCAATCAGAGACAGCTGTTTATCGTTATCTCTGATTGGGGATCATATTTAGGCAGACCTTTTCCCCACTTTCTGGTGTGGGATCTTGTCTATGTTAAGTTGCCTGTCAGAACTAGTTGTGTAGCTTCCTGTTTCGTTTGTTCGTTTTGTTGTTTTTGTTCGGTGTTCATTCATTAAAAGTAATCATGTAGGTCTACCACGCTGCACCTTGGTCTCATCCTTACGACGAACGTGACACTATCAGTAAATAACACTGATTTTAAAAATCACAGCTCTTTACAGTGTTAATTTTATCAGGTGATAAATGATATAAGGAAAAACTCAATGTTGATTGCACTGGACCTTGAATCATGTTGAATAGGAGCCATAGACGCTTGTTGTTTTATGAAAGATGCTGCCTCATTCAAGTTATGGGAAGTCTGCCTTCTGCTCATCACAATATTTTGTGTGTGTGTGTGTGTGTGTGTGTGTGTGTGTGTGTGTGTGTGTGTGTGTGTGTGTGTGTGTGTGTGTGTGTGTGTGTGTGTGTGTGTGTGTGTGTGTGTGTGTGTGTGTGTGTGTGTGTGTGTGTGTGTGTGCAGTTACTAACTAGTAGATCTGGGATTCTTTTTGCGTGTTTGAACTTGAATTAATCGTTAACAGCCTTGGACCCAAGTTCGTTAGGGTTTGTTTAGCCAATTATACTTGTGTAAACTTGGAAAGCAGTGGCCTGTACCTTTCAGTAGCATCTGTGTGCTAACAGGGTCACAATATGACCTCTAAACTCTGTCAGGAATCTGAGTCTGAGAACCTTCCTGCTTACATAAATGATTTCCGCTTGTTCTTAGATGACATGTAGTTTAATGACACACACACACTGCATGACACTGACTCTTGTGCGTGATGTTTTGCACATCCACACGTTCAGTCTCATAGGTGGTCCAAAGGAAATGGAGTCATGCACAAATCCTCGAAGACAATAGATGGGTCTCAATTACTGTTAATCAATTGAATTCATTTTTAGAATGTATTGCTTAAATTAATATTTTAGAGGGTGGATAAAATAAAAGCATATTGGATTTAAAATGAAAAACATCTGTCATTTTAGGAGGTTTACAGATATGGCAGAACATAATATTTAAAACATTGACAAGGACCTTTCATATTGTAACATTTCATGGCGGGATTGAATTACTTGAAACTTCTCATAGAGAAGAAATTACATCAACCTGATCTCAGGTAGCTGGCTAATGTTAGTTAGCTGGCTAATGTTAGCTCGGCTAGGGGTTAAGCTTATGAGTTAGGTTAAAAAGTTAGGGTTAGGGGAAAGGTTAGCTAACATACTAAGTATGTGCAAAGTTGCTAATTATCTAAAATGCTAAAGTTGTCCGTGATGAGATTCGCACGCGCAACCTTTGGGTTGCTAGACGTTCGCGCTAGATGTTCGCGCTAGACGTTCGCGCTACGTTTGCTTTATACGCCGACTAACCGCCCTCCTTTCATTTTTCCTTAAGTACCCTTCTGTCTTATGTAATCATACCAAACATAATATGTCATACTAATCTGGTGTCCCTGGTTTATGTATACTAGTATATGAGACCAGGCTGATTGCGTAAGTCACTAAATAATGACAATGACAATACTTAGGTAAATTACTGATAATCTGATAAACGTTCAAAAACTGGTACCAGAGTAATAGAAATACATATACAGAGTTTGGCAAACTACCCTGCACGTTGGCACAACTCATTTCACTCATCTGAAGGACAACTCATGGATAATGTTATTACACACAATACTGCACTATACATTAACTCTCTAAAGCTATTATGTGATGCAAAACAGTAAAGTGAAGTGCATCTCTGAACAGCAAACCTTCTACAGACATATCGTTTTGTGAGAACTGACTTTTCCTTGGTGTTATCATGGCAGTTTGGCACGTAATGACAGGCCCTATACTACATTCCTTTCCAAAGAATCATAATAACTATTCTGTACATCTCAATCATTGTAGCTTAAAAACTCTAAATACTAACTCACAGTTTGTACAATGATTGAAAGAAGCTAGTGTTAAACTGTTTAGCTACAGTGTACAGCCAATGCCCCTTTAGGCCATGGAGAAGCTGCTCTGCTCTTACTGCCTTGCTCTCTGACCTGTGCGAGAAGACAGGAAAAACAAACAAACATTGATGTTTCTGGTCGAGGTAGCTTGACATCAAAGTGGAGCAGACATCCTCTCTCTCTCTCACAGTTGTCTCTCTCTTGTTTGTCCTTCCTCCTGTCAGGCTTACCAAAAGCTTTTCAACATTGTTTAAATGTGCCATTCCTCGTCTTTAGAGGATGTCAAATGAGTCATCCTGGGAGCCAATCTATTTCTGTTGGCACTAACACTTCCGCTAACCGAATAAGTCCCTTAGGAGAGCAGAAGCTGTCTGAAAAGCCATCTTGGGCAGTCTGAAGGCAGTGTCGTCAATGTATGTGTGGACATCCCTCTGACTCACAGAAACTTTACAATAATATGAGGAGTCTTAGAGAAGCTGTTGAAGTAACCGTTCATGGGATTCCAAATACACAAGATCTATATGCATTTCTCCTGTACTGTCTCATTACTTAGCAACACATGAAGAGCCTGTCCTTTCACACATGACTGAGTGGTCTGTCCTCCCACACCAGAGGGGTCCCTGGTTAGGTTTGTCACCTCTCTCCTCCCATCCTCTGTACTTCTCTGTTCTGACAAATAAGAACTTTGGGGGTCTTGGACAGAGGAATTGCGGAGCCCAACCTGCTCTCCTGTGTGATGACAGCTTCCATCAGGAAGGTAGAGGACGACCTGAGAGGTGCTGGACACCTCGTTCAGCTCACGGGACACCAATGACGGGAACTCTTGTGAAGAGATGATGGAGTGGAGCTGGTGTTCATCAATGCAGTGGCAGTTCTGTGCTCCCTGTCTCTGCTGTCTCTGTGCTCCTATCTTACAGAACAGACACTTGATCTGCTCAATGAGCTTGAGGAGCACGGCCTTGCGGAGGAGGATGTAGATCCAGGGGTCCAGGATGGGGTTGAATGAGGCGAAGCGGATCGCCCGTAGATCTGGGTTCTTCTCCAGTCTCAGCTCCACCGGAGTCTTATAAATCTGGTTCAGAAACACTTGCACCTGCAAAGGAGAGGGAATAAATGGGATTTTGTTTTGCCCTGCTGAATTTAATTGACATTGATGCTTATGTTTTTTATACAGCTTTTTGACACCTACATCTGCAAGATAAATTTAATTTAATCTGATTGAATTCTGCCGAAGGGGAACACCAGGTGTGGCACTCAGTAAAAACATAAACAACTAACACACACACCACACATAACTAATGATGCTTATTTGTGTGGCGTGCATGTGTGTGTGTGACCGTGTGTGATATTTGACTTTTTAGTCATTTAGAAGACACTCAACCAAAGCGACTTACAGTTAGTGCATTCATCGTCAGATAGCTAGGTGAGACAACGATACATCACATATCAAGTACATTTTCCCTCAACAAAGAATTTATCAGCTAAGTCAGTGCGAGTACACAAAGCAGAATAAAATGAGTGTACAAACGTTAGGAACACCAGATCTTTCCATGACAGACTGACCAGATGAATCCAGGTGAAAGGATTCATGATGCCTTATTAATGTCACTTCAATCAGTGTAGATTTGTATTTGTATGTATTATGGATCCCCAGTAGCTGCTGCCTTCTTGGTGCTCAGCTAAATTAAGGCAGTTATACAATTTGTAGATGAAGAGGAGGAGATGTTGACTTCAAGGATTTTTACGAATTGAGACATGGATTGTGTATGTGTGTCATTCAGAGGGTGAAGGGGCAAGACACAAGATTTAAATGTCTTTGAACGGGTATGGTAGTAGGTGCCAGGTGCACTGGTCTGTGTAAAGAACTGCAATGCTGCTGGTTTTTTCATGCTCAACAGTTTCCCGTGTGTATCAAGAATGGTCCACAAACCAAAGGACATTCAGCCAACTTGACACAACTGTGGGAAGCATTGAAGTCAATAGGGATACTGGCCCAGTCTATGTCATGGAAAGATCAGGTGTTCCTATTGTTTTGTACACTCAGAACATGTATTACACTACTATGTACATAAACTATGAGAAAACAACGGACTCTAACTTACATTCACAATGTGCGTAAAATATCAACTCGTGCGTACATTTAAATCGTGCGCACAATGTTTTAAAATGGTCTTTCTGCGAATAGGAAAAATAAATAAAATGGTTCACAAAGTGAGAAGAGAAACTTACAACAAGTGGAATGGAGCATATAAGAACCACCGCTGAGGTACAAATGAGTACAATCACCATCTGGATCTCTGCGCCGGCCAGATGCCCGAAGCTGCGTCTCCTTCTCGGGTCTGTGTTTCGTCCGGGGTCTGTCCACAATGACATCTTCCGGACAAACCGCCGGTGCATTCGAATCAGAGCACCGCATACCAGAACGTTACAGATAACTGTGGCTAGAATTAGAATCGAACTGAACCCCGCGTACATATATGAAAAGGCGGCATCGGTCCTCACGTTGCTCCGCCACTCTATGAAGCACCAGGTTTGTGGGTACTGCTTTTTGACTTGTCCCAGACCCATGCTAGGTAGAGCGCAGAAAAGCACGTTGGAGATGTAAATAGCCAGAAGCGTCATGCCCGCAAGTCTCTGATCCACATAGTCGTTGTAGAAATACGCGTGGTTTATCGCCAAGTATCTCTCCACGGACATAGCGCATATAATGCTGAGCCCCGCTAGAGAGAAGAAAAGCATGATGAATCCAAAATACTGGCACAGTGGTTCCCCGCCTGGCCACGAGCCTTTCACATAGGTTGCGATGGTGACGGGACTGGCTAGGAGTGTCCCCAAAAGGTCTGTAACCGCCAGACCGCATACCAGAGTGTAGAACGTGGTCTCCTTCTGTTCTTTCCTGGATTTGCAGAGTACCACGATGGCAATGACATTTCCCACCACACCGAAAATAAACATGATGGACGGTATAGTCGGGATCATGATCCTCCCGCTCACAGTGTTGTTACTCATTTTAAACAAATATTTAGTTACATTATAGGCTGTCGTTAATATTTCCCAATAAGAAATACAGTAGATGCATTAGGCATGATATCTACAAAAATGAAGCGTATCAAACATGATTTAAATCTTCATCCTGAATATGAGCTGAATCAACATATTCACAACAGAAGTTAGAACGTCTTTAAAATAGTTGTTTCGGAGTTCAGTTGATTTTGTCCAAGTATCTGTTAGTCGTCGACGTCATTGTCTTATCCCCTGTCCATTGACGTTTACAAATGACTGATCCATGTTTAAAATTCATGCTCACTCGTCTGCCTGTGTAATCTACAGTTCACTGATATGATTGAGTCTGTGTGCTTTTTAAATTGCCCTCTGCATGAGCACTGCCCCGCCCCCTGCTCCAAGCCTCCAGCTGTCAATACCTCTTAGATGTAGTTTGCTGCTTAAACGCACAAAGGTTTAGAGTTCCTCACTTTCCATGATTAGGCTATGCCCACAGAACTTCCTGGATGCTCTCTGCATATCTGAGATTTATATAATTTAAAAAATATAATATTTCAGTACAGCACATCAGTAACATTATTGCAGCAGAAACAGAAATAACATGCTATGTAAGCAAAAGTCAGTGGAGGGAAGGCCCGTTTTTTATTTATTTTATTTATTTCACCTCTATTTAACCAGGTAGGCTAGTTGAGAACAAGTTCTCATTTGCAACTGTGACCTGGCCAAGATAAAGCAAAACAGTGTGAGCAGACAACACAGAGTTACACATGGAGTAAACAATTAACAAGTCAATAACACAGTAGGGGGAAAAAAAACATTACAGTAGGTATCTAGGTATAATTTATATTAATGTGTGGTTTCAACATAATAGGCCTATCAGAGGCTTCCTAAAACAGAATCGGTCAGAGGCTCAGCAGGATGGACTGACCCTGCCGAGTGGTCAAAGGCGCCAGACTCAAGGTGAGAAGCCTTCCTAGTTACAGGGTTATTCTGATGTCCGATTGGAGGCGAGGGTTCAAATCCCTCTTCTGACACAACTTTTGCCTTAAAAAAAGTAGCTCTTTGTCAATACCGAAAAATTCCCCAAATTGTGAAAGGAAAACACATGAACAGTGATTAATCGTTTGATATATGTCATAGTTTGAGAACAGACAACACATGAAATGCGAAAAATCGTTCGACACGTCATCATATGCCTAGTTGAGAATTCAAAAAGTTACTCAAATTCCATAAAAAATGTTTTTTACTAGTTACAGGGGTATTCTGGTCTCCGATTGGAGGCGAGGGTTCAAATCCCTCTTCTGACACAGTTTTTTCCCTTAAAAATGTAGCTCTTTGTCAAAACCGAAAAATTCTCCAAATGGTTAAAGGAAAACACATGAACAGTGATTAATCGTTTGATATATGTCATAGTTTGAGAACAGACAA